>NW_021319320.1:129076-142361 GCF_001605985.2 Dendrobium catenatum
GTTGAATAAATTAAATTCAATTTGGTGTAAACCTATTCATTTAGATCAAATCAATGCGATCGAAGGGTTGAGTCAACATTGTCATCGCGACATCCACTTAAGAGAAATCCTAGAGGTGACTTCTACACTATCGTTAAGGAGCTATAAGTTCTATGATTTTCCTAAACTTTGAATGGTGGTCGCGATAGAGGAGGAAAGCTTTCGAGAGATTCGAAGGAACCAAGAGAGGAGGATGCTGCATGCTTATAGAGGTCAATCTAGCAAAGATTGTTTGCCATCCATCCCTCTCACACTTGACCAAATGGAGAACATGCAATAGCCGACCGCGCTCTGCCCTCTCACCCTCAGCCAGATGGAATGCATGCAAGAATCGAAGGGTCAGAAGAAGAGGAATAGACACATACACATGCCACCGCTCTATGTATGGATATAAAATTGATCATCTATCTCAAGGGATATAAGATTGATCTATCTGTGAAAGAAGCAGATTAGCAGCTCTTGGACTTGAGCATCGTTGATGCCTGAAGGAGTGAAGGGTGGGAGAGCTGGAGCAAGAGGAGCGGTTTTTGCAAAAAATTTTTCATATATGTCATGGGTTAGCTTGCTCAATCATTTTTTACAAGTCACAATCACTGATCACTTCGGCGAATTGCCGCCGCCTCAGTTTGGAAGATGATAACTTAATTTAATTTAATAAAGTTATGAAATTTAATTACTTCTCCCTCTCTCTCTTCATGAACTAAGTTCTTTTACTTTAGTAAGATTTTAACCTTTTTCTTTTAAAAATTCGGCCAACTATTATAAATACGGATGACCAAATTTTAGAAGGAAGAAGCTATTTGCTAAAATTAGTTTAAGGAGCACATTTAAATAAAAAAAAATGAGCAAATAGTAAATCATTTGGCATATCTGAGAGAGGGCCACCGGATTGGAAGAATAAGAGAGAATGAAAGAGATGAATGAGATAGTTTTTACATATAGTATTATATAGATATTATTTTTAATATTAGCAATTTAATTTGTTAAATAATTATTATAAAATTATTTAATTAAATAAACAAGTTTAAAACAATTTATCTTTAATTAAATTTTGCATTATATTTTCAATGTATTTTCAATTTTTTTATTAGGATTAAATTTTCACCCTATTACATACTACATTAGTAAGTTAATTTATTACAAAAATTTTTAAATTTTCAAATCTAATAAAATTTTGATAAAAATTAAAAATATAATTAAATTATTTTTAATATTAATAATTTAATTAAATATATTTAATGAAATTTTAATATTACTATTTAATTTATGCAAGGCTTTTAAATTTTTTTTTATAAATGATTATTTAATAAATTAAATTATAAATATTAAAAATAATATTTAAATAATATTATATATAAAAAAAATACAACACCTATCTCTCTCCTCCATCTCTTAACCTTCCAAATGATTTAAGGTATTAAGAATAAGTAAAATGATTTAACTACATGCTAATTTTAATTTTTTTTTTTTAAATGCACTTCTTAAACTAATTTAGCAAATAGCTTTCTTCCTTCTAAAGTTCGGCCAACTCTATAAACACGTTACTGCTATCAGCTATGAGATATAGAAAATGGCTATTCACCTAATACCCTTCTTCTCTAAGCCTGCTGCTTTCCTGTTTAACTAAGGTCGCGGACTCGCGGAGGCCAAAGGGGCGAAGGGCGGAAATCGGAAGTGTTTGACGCGCAAGGATTCAGCAGTTTCAGACGAAAACCTTTCTTCTAATCTCGTTGGAACGCCGAAAGCCTCCCGTTCACTTCAGCGGCTCACGGCGCGATTGCGACGGGTCGGCGACAGTCGGCAGGTAAGCTAACATTTTTCTAACTCTCGGTTTTTCCTGCTTTCTCTCCAACCTCTCGTTTTTCCTGCCTTTCTCTTCCGTTTAAATGTTTAATTCTCCTTTTTTTTTTAATGACTTGCACACATTTTACTGATTTCAGACACTTTTTGCTGATTTCGGCAGCCCGCTGCTACTCGCTCTCCAACAATCAAACGAATCCAGGGCACAGAGATGCACGAGCACGATCAGAAAACTTAAGTTCAGGACACCAGCAGTCCAGCACGACGAGCGGACCGGCCACTGTTCAAACGGGACGTAGAGCTCGAGAAAACTTTCGGTTTTGAGACGAAGAGAAGACGAAAACACCCGTCCGACCTGGGAGACCAAATACACTACCTTAGGGCGAGAGATTATTGGGCTCAGACACCGGAGACAACTTACGTTCGGTACTTCACAGTACCGTATTGTTCCGTACTGTGAAGTACTGAGTACCGAGTAGTACTGAGTTCGTACTGCTCAGTACCAGAGTGGAGGTGATGTGGCGCATTTTCATTGGGCTCGAACACGTCTGATTTCAGAACCTAATAATTGCCCGTTAGGGCAGACGTTTGAGGTAATTCCATAATAAATCATTTTGGAAAATATTCCGTCAATTCGGGTTAATGCCTATGTTTCAAAACAGATATAAGGGCAAATAAGCAGCGGCTGTTAAACAATTAGTTAATTAACTAATAGACACTAATGATAGTGAGTGGATTAAAGTCTGACGCTAATTATGGTGGCGTGTTGGTTCGAATCTATTTCCCCATTTAAGACTAATATCTCATTTTAATTGTGATTAACAGCTAACAATTCCCTAAACAAGTGGTTAAAAGCCGTCTCTCTCCGTAGCTCTTATCCTTAATCATAAGAGGAATTTCATTTTTTTTTAAATTGTCGCCTTAGATGGTTTGGTCACATAAAACGGCGGCCTTCCAATGACCCGATTACGAGAGTAGAGGTATTAGATTTGACTTATGTTAAGAAAGGTTGAGACAGATCTAAAAAGACTTGGTTAGAAAATATTAGGAATGACATTTCTTTATTATATTTAAACGAGAATTTGACCTTTAATAGGACACAATGGAGAAAAAAGATTAATGTAGCCGACCCCACGTAGTGGGATAAAGGCTTGATGTTGTTGTTCGTACTAAAAAGTTATTTAAAAAACATGATAAAGCTGCCAGAAAGAAGTCTTAAAATGTTTTTGGATAGTTTTATTATTGTTACTTTAAGCAATTAAAAAGTAGTCGCAAAGCCATAGTTCCCCATTCTATCACCGCTATTTCGTCATGTATTATAAGATCATCTCCAAACGAATTGCATATAGTGATATGCTGTCCTCCGTTCACTCCATTCAAATACTAAATCTCACGCCAAAATTGGATAGGTGAGTAGTGCGACTCCAATATTGATTGTGCACTGTTCATTTATATCAATTTTTTGTTACGATATTTGTGAGAGCAATTCAAGATTGCCGAGAGGAGAAGACACAGGCAGGTGAAGAAGAGGAAAAAGGAAAATTGTATTCACAAGTAAAAGTGTGTACAGGGTCCTTTAAATAAGAGAAAACAGGTAAAGACAGTAATTAACTAATTATTGTTGGTACAGGATAAAGTAAGATTATGCTAAGCTGACATCCTCCCGCAAATTAAGAATTCATGCCAAGAATTGTTAATTTGGAGCGCAATTCATTGAACCGAGCTGGA
The DNA here is from genome assembly GCF_001605985.2 of Dendrobium catenatum. Taxonomy (NCBI): domain Eukaryota; kingdom Viridiplantae; phylum Streptophyta; class Magnoliopsida; order Asparagales; family Orchidaceae; genus Dendrobium; species Dendrobium catenatum. The sequence continues at coordinate 132,644 of NW_021319320.1, forward strand.
GCGAACGGCTTTGTAAGAATATCCGCTACTTGGTCTTTCGAGGGAATGTGATGAATGACTATATTGCCGGAATTGAGGTGCTCCCGAATGAAATGGTAGTCGATTTCGATGTGCTTTGTCCTGGCGTGAAAGATCAGATTCTTTGCTATTGCAATGGCTGATTGATTATCGCAGTAGATCGGAGTAGGGAGGTATTGCGGTAGGTGAAGTTCAGCAGCAAGGCGACGTAGCCAAATGACTTCAGAGGTGGCGGCAGAAAGAGATTTGTATTCAGCTTCAGTGGAGGACTTGGCGACGGTAACTTGTTTCTTGACAGACCAGGAGATGAGAGTCGGTCCCAAGAAGGTGCAGAAGCCGGAGACGGACTTGCGATCCGAGTTGTCGGATGCCCAATCGGCGTCAGAGTAGGAGTGAAATTGCAAGTCTCCGGTGGTGAGGGGAAGACCGAAATTAATTGTTCCCTTAATATACCGAAGCAGCCTTGTTAGAGTGAGGTAGTCATTGTCTGTTGGGGACTTCATATGCTGACACACTCGGTTTGTGGCGAAAGCGATATCCGGACGGGTTATAGATAGATATTGAAGCGAACCCGCGAGACGTCTGTAAAGAGTTGGATCACGAAAGGGTTGTGGATTGCTGTTGATGTGCTTGGAGTTCGGAGAGATGGGTGTTGGTGCAGCTTTGCAATCGACAAACCCCGCATCGGTGAGGATTTTTTGAGCGAAATGCGCCTGTGACAGGAAGTAGCCGTTCTTGTTGTGCTGTACTTGGATTCCAAGAAAAAGGGAAACCGGTCCAGGTTGTTTTAGTGCAAAGTTTGCTTTGAGATCTTTGAGAAGAGATTGCACCACGATTTGATCATTGTCTGTCACGAGAATGTCATCGACATAAATTAAAAAATAGATGTGAACTTGGTTTTGATTGAGGAGAAGTAAGGAAGGGTCGGAACGACTAAACCTGAATCCTTTTGTCTTAAGAAAAGTTGTAAGCTTTTGAAACCACTGCCGTGGTGCTTGTTTAAGGCCATACAAGGATTTGTGGAGTTTGCAAACGAAGCTTGGATAGGTGGCGTCAGTGAACCCGGGAGGTTGGCGCATATAGATATCATCAGGAAGATCCCCGTGTAGAAATGCATTAGAGATGTCCAATTGGAGAACCGGCCATTGACGATTGATGGCGATCGTGAGAAGTAGGCGAATGGTTGGCATTTTTGCAACCGGGCTGAAGGTTTCGTCATAGTTCTCGCCGGGTCGTTGTTCGTAGCCGAGAGCTACAAGTCGAGCCTTGTAGCGATCCACCTGACCATTAGGAAGAGTTTTAGTTTTGAAAGTCCACTTACATCCAACAATGCATTTGTTCTGCGGTGCGGGTACGAGAGTCCAAGTCTTTTGTTTCTGAAGAGCTTGGATTTCTTCAGCCATTGCAGCTTGCCAATGCGGAATTTGAATGGCCTGTCTGTAGGAAGTCGGGGTGGAAGTGTTGATGGTGTTGCTGTGTAGGGAGTAAACAGGATTTGGTTTGGTGATGCCAGATTTAGACCTTGTTTGTATGTGATGCTTGGATCGAGTCTGATTGTTGACATTGCTGGTGTTGTTGTCTTGGTTGGATGCGGGATCCTGGGTCGGAATATCAGGAGTTATAGAGGGAATAATGGTTGAATGTTGAGTTTCCGGAGGAGGTAGAGTGGGTTGTGGATTCGGTTTGGGGATGGTGGACGTAGGAACAAGAAGGGTGGGCGGTACAGTAGGCGCGGTGGGAGTAGAGGTTGGTATTTGGTGGTTGAGATGATCATGAAATGGAAAAATGTTTTCATGAAATACAACGTGCCGTGAAATGTGTAGTTGGTGCGTTTGTAGATTGTAACACTTGTAACCTTTGTGTTTGGAGGAGTAACCAAGAAAAACACAGTCTTGAGAGCGCGGAGCGAATTTGTTGGGGGTATACGGCTTAAGCTAAGGATATCATAAACTACCGAAAGTGCGAAGGTGGGTATAGCTCAGAGGTTTTTGATGGAGGAGTTGATATGGGGAGAGCGATGTCGTTGGTTTGGAAGGGAGTCGGTTTATTAAATATATGGCTGTTGAGATCGTTTCTGTCCAGAATTTTTGAGGCATGTTGGACGCATGAAGGAGAGCCCAGGTGACGTCAAGAATGTGGCGATGCTTCCGTTCGGCGATCCTGTTCTGCTCGGGAGTGTGAGGACAACTAAGGTGATGTAGTATTCCGTGTTCTTGAAGAAAATTGTTGAACGCAGAACTCGTGTATTCACCACCTCCATCTGATTGCAGAATTTTCGGGGAAGTGCTAAATTGATTTTTGATCATGTTACACAGAGATTTGAAATTAAACATAGTTTCATTTTTAGTACGCATGAAATAAATCCAGCAAAATTTTGTAAAATCATCTATAAAGAGAACGTAGTAACGGAAGCCATTATATGATTGCGTTGTCGCCGGACCCCAAACGTCTGAATGAATTATTTCAAACGGTTTGGAGGTAGCCGAAGTTCTTGGTCTAAAAGAAAGCTTGTGCCTCTTGGCCACATTACAAGATTTACAAAGAAAAGGTATAGTAGAAAAAGAGGAAGTTGGAAGATCTTTAGCCATGTTATTGAGTAGCTGCCGGTTCGGATGCCCGAGACGTGCATGCCAGAGGTAAGAGGAGTCCTTGGTGGTGTGGAAGGCTGCAGGCTGAGCATCCGGTGAAGCTTGTATGTGGTATAAACCATTACGAAGGCGATGATCCTGGGAATCCTTCATTTCAAATCCGTTAGAATCAAATGTAATCGAAATGGAGTTGTCGGAGGTTAATTTGGAAACAGAAATTAAATTGTGTGTGAGAGAAGGAACGTGTAACAGATTACATAGCCGTAACTTACGAGGTGTGTCCGGCAGCGGTAGAATTCCTTGCCCGGAGTTCTGGATTGGAACGGTGGAGCCGTTGGCTACAGAGACGGACGAAGATCCATGGTACGCGTTCGGGTATTGAATGTTGCTGCTGTCTGGTGTGAGATGAGCCAAAGCACCGGTGTCTAACACCCAATCTTGCGTCGGGTGGGTAGCAGTATTTTCTAGCAGAGCACGCGGTGGGTAGCTGATGGTAGGAGCATAGTTGAAGTTAGTTCGGTGCCAACAATTGATGGCAATGTGGCCATTCTTGCCGCAGATTTGGCATGTTTGCCATGGATTTCCGGAGTTGTTCCCTGATTGCGGTGTGGAGTTGTGTTGAGCGAGATTGTTGTTCTTGAAATTCTTGGACGGACGCCGATTGTTGCGACCGCGTTGTTGATTTTGGGATGCAGCATAGAGGGCTGTAGGATCGGCGGTGTTGTCTTTGAGAGTTTCTTGATTGACGTAGATTTCTTCACTACATAGGAGTGAATAGAGTGAGTCAAGATGACTGGAACAGAGGAGTTGCGAATGTAAGTCTTGAAGGAGTTGTAGGCGGCGGGAAGTCCATTGAGGGTGTAAAGAATGATGTCTTCGGGATCAACTTTGGAGCCGGATGCAGCGATATTGTCCACGATAGTCTTGACTTGAGTTAAGTATTGTTGCATGGAGAGATTTTTCATTTGGAGATGATGAAGTTCATTCTTGAGTTGGAGAACTCGAGAACGACATGAGGATTGTAACCTGCGTTCAAGAATCAGCCACACGTCTGAGGCCGAGGAGGCGCTGATGACGTAAGGTAAGATAGAGGGTGATATAGTAGAGAAGAGGGCCGAGATCAATGTGCTGTCAACCAGTTTCCAGGCTGTGTAGGCGGTCTGATTGTCGGCGAGAGGTGGAGAGACATCGCCGGTGAGATGGGCGACGTAACCAGTGGCGGAAAATTGTATATTAAAAATAAAAAATATATATAAAAACTAAACATTTAATTCAAAATTTAAAAAAATTGAGCTCAATAATATAGTCAAGCTGAAACCTTTCAAACGAGCTTAAATCTATAAAATTTTTAAAGAGTCAAGACCGAGCTTAATAAAATAGTTGGAGTTGAGCTTGAGCTCCATTAATAAGTTGATTGACTAGATTAGATTGTTTTTACACCGCTATTTGAAGTTGTTTTGTTTAATTCTGGGTTTTGTTTGAGATAATTTTTTTATTACTTTCTAAAATTATTTTTATAATTAATTAATTTAAAATTTTGATACTAAAAATGTTTATTTAAAAAATATAATTAAGATGCCTGAAAGAAGTCTTAAATTTCATTTTCTTATTGCTATTTTAAGCAGTAAAAAAGTAGTTTCAAAACCATAGTTCCCCATTCTGTCAGCGCTGCTTCGCCATATTTGATAAGATCATCTCCAATTGAAATGCATATGGTTGTTTGTCGTCCTCCATTCGAACTTTTATTAGGTTCGGTGTAAGGACGTAGAGGAACGTCCGGTGGGAGACAAAATTCTGAAAAAAACTCGGTATTTGCTCGATATTGCTAGGTATTATTTAATAATAACTAAAAAAATGGAGTTAAATTGAAATGAATTAATAAATTTTGAAAATTTACTGCATTTTTAAGTGTAAAAGGGGTTTTCGGTTGGAGGCGCCGTTGTAAAATTGTGCACCCAAACGTGCACCCAACTAAATTTACGGGTCAATTCTTCTCCTCTCGCCTCCGCAGTTCTTCCACCTATTCTACGGGAGACAAAAAGGCTTCACAGTCAGGAAAAGCACAAGAAAGAGACGGTGAAAAAAAATAATAAAAAAGTAGCTCGGAATCGGCAAACGACAGTATCGTGATTTTTGAAACCCTAGCGAACTTCTTCTTCTTCTGAATCTCCGCTGTTCGATCTCGAGGGTGGTTGGATGCCTCAAGGTGGGGCATCACTGCGGTGATAGCCGGCTGACGGGACTGGCGGCTGAGGTAGGCAGCTCTGGACGAAGATGGCACTGTTCAGGAGGTTGTTCTACAGGAAGCCGCCGGATCGGTTGCTGGAGATCTCCGAGAGGGTGTATGGTAATTCGTCTGCTATGTGTTAGATTTTTGTCCACGTTTGCTGGTGCTTTTCATGTATTTTTTGTAGTGATTTCGTTTTTTTTATTTATTATTTTTTGGGGATTGGGATCTGCTGTGAGGGAAGTGCGGTCTCGATGATGCGTAGATCTTGGATTGTAAATGATGCTGGGATCGGTATTTCGATGTTTGTAATTTTAGGAGTATTTTTTGGGATATTATTGATTTGTTGAATTTGGCCGTTTGTTTTGCTCTCTCTGTCTTTTATTTAAAATAACAGGATTCTTTTGTTTTTTTCTTTTGATTGGCTCTACACGTGTCAAATTCCAAATCATCTAGTTAAAGATGATGCGAAGCCCAAAAATTTCCCAAAAAAAAAAAAGATGATGCGAAGCTTTGTTTTCCTCTTCAATTGGATGTCCATTGTGTTGGCTATGCTCTATAATCGTTGACGTTGCTTGTTTTTAATTTTTGAGTTTGGAAAGTTGAAATCTTCATTCATTTTTTCTCCTTTGACGCCGTCTTTGTGGCCATTGGTCGGCTTAGAGAGTTTTATTGAAGTTATTGTTTTGAAAATTAAAAAAAAACCATTAATTCTTTGTTGCTAAGACATCTATTCATTTGCAGTGTTTGACTGTTGCTTCTCCTCCGAAACTCTTAGAGATAAAGAGTACAAGGATTACCTTGGAGTTATAGTTTCCCAGCTTCAAGATTACTTTCCTGATGCCTCATTCATGGTATGCAACTTTAGGGAAGGGGATAAGAAGAGTCATATCTCTGATATTTTGTCGGAGTATGATATGACAGTTATGGACTACCCTCGGCAATACGAAGGTTGTCCCTTACTTCCATTGGAGATGATCCATCATTTCTTGAGGTCTAGTGAGAGCTGGTTGTCTCTTGAAGGGCAACATAATGTTTTACTGATGCATTGTGAGAGGGGAGGTTGGCCTGTTCTTGCTTTCATGCTCGCAGGCCTTCTTCTCTACAGGAAGCAGTACAATGGGGAGCAGAAGACCCTTGAAATGGTCTATAAGCAAGCCCCCAAGGAATTGTTTCATCTCTTTTGCTCGTTGAATCCGCAACCTTCTCACCTGAGATACTTGCAGTACATAACCAGACAAGGCAGTGGGTCAGATTGGCCTCCTAAGGATAAACCCTTAATGTTGGAATGCATCATTCTTAGGGTTGTTCCACAAGTTGATACTATGGGAGGTTGCAGACCGGTTGTTCGAATTTATGGCCAAGACCCTCTGAATCCTACGAACAGGAGCTCAAAGATACTTTTTTCAACTCCAAGGACCAGAATAAGTGTTAGGCATTATAGACAGGTTCTGTTTTTATTTTTGGTGGATTTAAGGGCTGTTTGATTGTGTATTTAGAATTCAATATATTTAAATGCAGTGTAAATTAAACTCAATAAATTTGAAATACTCAAAATTGTTTGGTTGCTTGTAAAATAAATTCATGAAATAATTTTGTTATATTTGGTTTGATGCAAAATGAATTCTAAATGCCTAAATGCAAAGAGCCAGGGCACGACGATGTTGTCTTTCTCGACGAGGTCGACGATGCCTATTGTGGTTGACACAACATGGGGTGGTTTGGGATGAGCGATGGAGCTAATATGAGTGCTATCACACTATCATCGGCATTATCATTGGATGCCGTGATTGGAGTTGGTATGAGTGCTACACGGCACACAAGCATTGCATTTTTGAGGGACACTTGAGAACAGGCTAGGATGAGCAGTTTGTGGGAAGGAGCACTTAACAACTTGGAATTTGCCTGGTTGAAGTGAATTCCAAATTCTTTAAAAATAAATGAAAGGGTGCATTTTGAAAATTTCAAAAATTTGCCTTTGAGTTTATTTTTTACTCCACCAAACAGATAGAAATATAAAAACTCAACATTTTGAATGCAATACAGTCCTAATCAAACAGCCCCTTAAGCAATGCAATTTTCTTTCTGCTTTATTGATTGTCTATAACAATTACAGGAGGAGAATGCAGACCCAAAAATAAGTGCTAGATGTCGTGTTCAAGGAGATGTTGTCCTTGAGTGTATCCATGTGGATGAGGATTTGGAGCGAGAGGTGATGATGTTCAGAGTCATGTTTAACACTGCGTTTATTGAGTCTGATATACTATTGCTGAACAATGAGGAAATTGATGTTGTCTGGAATGTGAAGGATCAGTTTCCCAGAGATTTCAAAGTAGAGGTACGTTTTCATTATTGGTACTGTATCTTCTATTATGATGAAATTTGAACGCACATTCATGCCCGTAACAGGTACTCTTTTCAGACTTTAATGTGGCTAAATCTGAAATGAACTTAGAAGCAGCAACTGGAGGTGATGATGATGATGATGGTGACTTCGAAGGTGCTTCCACAGAGGAGTTTTTTGAGGCAGAAGAGATTTTCAGCACCTCAGAAATGCATGCAGATACTCAGATACTTCGTACAAAAAGTGCAGTGGATGACAATGTTCCAGATTCAGAAATTCATGTTGTAGCTGATAAAGATGTGAAAAAATTAGAAAATGGCATTACACAGCAGAGTTCCTACGGTTCCATCAATGGGAGACCAGATGAAATTGATAGAACTGATGCACTGGTTGAACTTACAAAAATAGAAGTGAAGGACACATGTGCAACCACTGATTCTGGACCTAATGTTACTGAAAAACTTATTATGCTGGATGATGTGTTTCCACTTGAGGAGAAGAGAATGTTAGAAAGCAGTAGTTTGTTGGGGAAAACAGAGGCTCTTTCTTCAACGGTTGAAGAAGAATCTTCTGGAGCACAATCTTTCGATGATTCTGAGGCCAAAACATTTTATTCATCAGTAATAAGCAATTTCTTCCAGAAGACAAGAACTATAGATGGCGAAATTGGCAAGTTGGAGAACCTCGCACTGTCAAATGGAAGAAACAACAAAATAGAATATAGTGTTTCTGAAGAGGGTATGGATGGCTCTACTGCTAAAAGAACATTTTTTTTTGATAGTAGTGCTATGAATAGCCTTGTTACACGGGAAGTATCTTTTTTGGATGGCAGGGATCACGACTTAACTAGTCTAAGTGTGGTTGATCATAAAGTAGAAGAACTACATACACATGATTCCCAGCATGATTTGAAAATTAAGGTAGAGGCATATTCTGATAGCTGGTTGGAAACATCATCTGCTACCGAGCGGAGAGAAATTGGACCAAACTTTACTATTTGTGATAAAGCAACTATTAGTGAAAATTTGATAGCATTAGATGAGGCGAATGAGGTGGAAAGGGAGAAGTTAGCAGAAATCAACAATTTCATGCAGAAAAGTAGGGTTCTAGATCCCTTACTCATGGAAGAAAGGAGTACAGGAGACCCAATCCATCTTGAATGTTTAGTCAAAGGAGCTTTTTACCAGAATGATGGTGAGGATGTTACAGATGACATGCTCGATACCCACGTTTCAGATTCTGAAGATAAGGGTGCATTGGAAGTAACTGTCTCGAAAAGTGATCTCGATATGATTTCTATATCTAGGAAATCTATTGTAAGTGATGTTAATCAAAAGTTTGGGTTGAGTGACGCTGCAAGCAAAAGAATTTGTGCTGCAGAAACTGTTGATTTTGAAAGAGAAAGTAATGGTAGCGTTTGTGAAGCAAGGGTTGAGGCAAAGTTTACAAATAAGAAGACGGGAAGTATTACTCAGAGGCAGAATAATGAGAAGGTTTTGCCTCCCATGAAAAAATTCCCAACAAATAGCCGGCCTCCTTCTAATCCTGTCGCAGCTAAACAAAAGAGTAGCCATCAAGAAGCGACAAACTTACATGCAAAAGCAGCCAAAACTAAAATTGTTGCTCGGTGGATATCACCCCAAAAGGCTTCTGATTTGACATCATCATATAGGCCTTCTCACCCTCCATCTAGATACAACAGTGCACCACCTGCTTTAGCCATGCCCTCGGTTCAGACAAATGATGAAAGTATTAATGTTATGGATCGTTTAGTAGACTGTAATTCTTTGGATGGGTATGTTTCTTCAGTGGGCAGTGTGCCATCACTTTCTCCTCCATTAATAGAGCCTTCGAAACATGCCCTTGATCATTTATCAATTTCATGCCAGCATACAGCTGCCCATTCTCCTGCATTGCAATCTCCACCATCTCAACAGCCTCCCAGAGTGCCATTAGTTGAAACTCACAGCTTGGGCACTAAATTAAAAAATTCTTCAACCCAAACTTCTCTCTCCCCTCGATCTCCATCACCTCCACCTCCACTACCACCTCTTTCTTTGCCTCCAACTTCCAATCCACCTCCTCCTCCAACTCCACCTCCTCCTCCACCATTGCCATTTGGATCATCCATCAAAGGCCCATTTTCATCTCCTGATTCATGTATGGTTGATGTTACATATGCCATAGGCCTTCCTTCCTATGCAACTACTCAACTTGTGTTTCCTGCAGCAAAAAAGGCAGGCCCGCCGCCTCCTCCTCCTCCTCCTCCGCCCCTTCCACAACCTGCATTCTCAGGAAGATCCATCAAAGATGAATCTCCTTCGCCCCCTCCACCACCCACTGTCTCAGGATCATCCATCAAAATCTCATGCCCTCCTCCACCTCCACCTCCACCTCCACCTCCTCCAACAATCCAAAGTGTATTCATGAATGCTTCCATCTTGCAGCCGCCACCTACACCATCCCCATCAAAACACCAAGCAATCCAAACAAAGGCTCCAGTCCCCCCCTCACCACCTCCACCTCCACCACCTCCACCTT
>NW_021319320.1:142461-152777 GCF_001605985.2 Dendrobium catenatum
AGCCAGTCCCCTTGTGGGGCCCATGAATCAATGGCCAATTCGAATGAGGGGGCGGTTTAGGAGGAAAAATTAAATTGGGGAGGGCTTTTTAGTCTTTTGGCTCTTATTTTGTATTCTCTAATAGAAGGGAAGAGATTAGGGTTGGGGGTTATGCAATTGTTTGTGTTTTTTCTAAATTTCTTCTTAGGTTTTGGGTTCTAACCATCGGTTAGAGAATTGAAGAGCTCTCGAATTGAAGATCCATTGTATCTTTGCTTATTTCCTTCCACTTTTCTTCAATTATCAAGTTTTCCTATTGTTTTGTCGAGAGATTTCTTCAAAAAATGCTATATTTTTACTGAAATTTTCAATTTCAGCCACTATTTGGGTGATTCTTGAACTTGTTTTATAGCAAATTGGTATTAGAACGAGTTTTTAGGCGGAACAGTAAATTTTCCTTGTGGATTTTGCAATCTGAGTGTAGATCCAAGTCATGGAAGCAAAGAAAATGGATGCGTTAGAGGGAGAGATGGAACAACTCTAGGCCAGAGTAGAGGAAAAATATTCCGGGGTGGAAGGAAAACTCTCGGCCATCGAAAACCACTTCGGGGACTTTGAAGAGATGATGAAAAATATGCTTGAGATGCAATCGAAGGCATCACCGAGGATTCCTAGGGTGGCATCACGAGGAAAAGGTATCCATGAGGAAGATGATGAAGTAGAGAAAGTTTACCCTCAAGGACCTCCACGTGGAGCCCTGTTGGTGGGCGGATCGGGTTATTCCGAAGGGATGACAGCAAGGAGGAAGGAAGCTGACTTCTTTAGGCGATTATCCGGACACGAGGAGAGGTGGAATGGAAAAGGGTGTGGTTGGGGGGAACCATGGGGTCAACATCAACCAAGGGAGGAAGGAAGGGAATCACACCATCTCTTCATCAGGGGAACCAATGGGGAAGAAACCATTGGGGGATGGATGCGAGGGAAAGGAAGTTGAAGATGCCGGTCTTTGAAGGGGAGGATGCTCAACATTGGGTATATCGGGTAGAACGTTACTTTTCCATTAATGGGTTTACTGAAGGGGAGAAGCTCATGGCGACGGGTCTATGTCTGGAAGGGAAAGCCCTAGCCTGGTTCTAGTGGACGGAGGCGAGATATCCGATCTACTCATGAGGAGAGTTTAAGGAGTGCTTGTTGGAACGTTTCTGAGCCATTTGGGAAGGGGACCTCCATGAGCAATTCTTTGCTCAAACACAGCTATTGTCTAAGAAGATTGAGGAGGATTTCTGAGTAAGGATTGGAGTGGAATTTCATGAAGGGGCATAGGGAGGACATACAGGCCGAACTCAGGATACTGAGGCCTAGGGGGCTGAGAGATGATAGAGTTGTCTTAGAGGGTGGAGGAAAAATGTTAGAGGGAAAAATCCATCAGGGGCAACATAGTGGGAAGAACCTTCTAATGATCTGGTTAGGAGAGTAAAGCGTGTACACGGAGACATGATATAATTATAAAAAATAGAATATGACACGCTGTGGATAGAGTTTTATACTTGATAAATTATTTATATGAAGTATTTAATTTATATCATTCTCTTCTAAAAACATTAGAAGATGAAGTGCAATAATACAATTGACCTTTCTTTTTTAGATTTAAATGAGAATTTAACTCTTAATAGGACACTATGGAGAAAAAAGGATTCATGTAGCCGACCCCACAGTGAGATAAAGGCTTGATGTTGTTGTTATTGTTGTTATTGTCGTCTATTAAAAACATCAGAAGATGAAGTGCAATGTCATGAAAGAAACTATTCCTTGGCCCAACTCCATTGTAATTTAAACTTGAATCCAAGCATGTTGTTTGTTTCATGTGTCTTTAATGATGAGATATGTAGTTTAATCTTGAAGTTTGTTTAAGGAAATATCATTTGTATTAATTAAGCTAACATTTCCTTGGACAAAATTTCTATGAATTGCTCTGATAGATTTTTATATCAAAGTTTTTGTAAATATAGAAAATATTGATAGAAAAGTACTATTAAGTTAAGTATTGTAGAGATGAGGGTGCTCAGGTGGATGAGTGACTTTACTTTTAGAAACATGATACGAAATGAGGGTATACATGAAAAGGTTGGAGTAGCTCCAATGGAAGATATGATTAGAGAGAGTTGCTTTAGATGGTTTGGTCACATAAAACGGTGGCCTTCTGATGACTCAGTTTGGAAAGTAGATGCATTAGATTTGACTTATGTTAAAAAAAATAGATGTAGACTTAAAAAGACTTGGTTAGAAAATATTAGAAATGACCTTTCTTTATTAGATTTAAAAGAGAATTTGACTCTTAATAGAACACAATGAAGAAAAAAAGATTCATGTAGTCGACCCCACATTGTGGGATAAAAGCTTGAGGTTTTTAGAAAATATTGATAAAAAAGTACTATTTTTTCTTTAGTTTACCAAAACTTTTAATAAAATAATAAAATGATGGAAGCTAGGAGCTGGACAACAATTATAAATTAGACTATTCAAATCTCGTTTGAGTTGGTTGTGTTACAGAACATTACCGTACTAGTAACCTTAGGTTATGGTGCTTTGATTGTGATGAATATGTGAGATTTCTCCATCTTCAACTTTGATGCAACTTGGAGGCGCAAGATTAATGAGGGGGAGATGAAGTCTTTGGCTTTTGCGAAGGAGGGGACTCAAAATAGACGAGCAAGAGACGAAGTCTCAGGCTTCAGTGAAGGTGGAGATGCAAGACTTTGAGGGTAAATCGAATCGCCTTTAGTTATGGCTATGGAGATATGAGTCATGTGAGATATGAAGAAGGGAGTCAATACGTGATTAAGGCAACTCTCATAAGTAAAACGGATTTGAATACTGAATTGCACACTCATGTGTCCTTCCTGTGTCATTTACATATCCTCTCTGTGCCCCATTGTGTCTAATAAGCATAAGAGTTTAATTTCACAGAAAAAATTCTGATGCAATTTTTGGCTAGTTGGCAATGTGTCTAACACCGACACCAAAGCCATTTAAAAGCGTCCGTGCGTCATTGCCAAACTGTGAATCTGTGGATCTCCGAACTGACCACAAGTCAAGGTGGAAATAACTACCAAACAAATCACACTACATCTAAAGCCAAACAACAACAACAACAACAAATAGTATCTATTTAATCAGAGAACCCAACAACTAAAGTCCAACCATAGGCCCAAGGCAAATAGACAAATTGAAGCCCAATCAAGGAATCATGGAGTTCAATTACCATAAACCAAAGGATCAACCAATAAACTAATAGAAACTTGCTAAGCATAATATTTCAATTATATACTTTCTTGAACTTGAAGCGTTCTAGTTAGTGAGAGTTGAGACTCGTAGTTTGTGCATCTCAATTAAGTTAATGTTTCATTATGTGGATCATAGGAGCTTCTTCCTCCTTAATGTCTACCATATTCCTTTCTTACAGATTCAGATTGATGGTCAAGAAATAAGAGATTTAAGTTTGGAAAGTCTCCGTAAGTGTATCGGTGTTGTGCCACAAGATACTGTAAGTCTATTATATATTTCACTATTTCCGTTTGCTCACCTAGCATGTTTGCATATTTCTATTTCATAATTTCTTGCACTATACAGTTTCCTGAAATATCAGGTCTATTTCTGCAATTTATTTTTCTTTTATAGTTCCATAAGAGGTGCCATTTTGGCAAGAACTACTACCATTTGTTTGCGTTTATTTTCCTAGCAATGAAATTTTATATGAATTCTGTCTTTGTAGAAATAAAAAAGATCTGCTTATGCGCATAAAAAATCTTTATTATTTACAAAGCTTATACCCAAGCATTTAAAATGAATTAGTAAGCACACGTATTTGTGTGTGATACCAAATCATTAATAATAAAAATTGGTAGTCTTGTTTGCTCTTCAAGATTTTTGTTGTGTTATTGTAAATAGATGGATTTAGGTCTTATTTATGTCAAGTGTTAGTGTGTTACATACAACATTACCCAAAAAATGTCAAAATAATATGAATTTCTATAATGAGCCTATTTCCTTCTCAATATCAATACACTTAATTATATGTTTAAATATTTTCTATTTCAAATTGATTTCTATTTCTAAAAACAAAAAAAATATTGGGTAAACTACTTTCTAGTTCTTATAGTTTTGGTACCTAGAATTTCAATTGTACAAATCAACTTTATATAATTTAAAATGGTTACACTTGCATCCAAAACTCAAATGTCATTTCTGAGGAAAATTTCATTCAAACAAAATTGTAGAAAGGACTTGTCATGCAGAATTAAGTAATATGATGGCTCCAACGTGACAATTGAACAATTTTCCGTTTTGTTTGATTGGAATTTTACTTCCTTTGTTTTATCTTCTGAATTTTAGATGTGCCTTGCTGATAATGTGATTATGAATTAAATATATAATATTAATTTGAAATAGAAAGTTTTCAAACATATAATTTTTCACAAGTAGTTCGGTAAAGTTAAAATTAATCCAAGGATGATACCTAGTAAATATACCAGCTCACCTTGATGAAAAGCTCATGAACCCTTCAAATTAATATTTAAAATAAATTAAAAAGAATCGACAAATGTTATAAGAAAATATCAACAATGGTGGATAAATAAAGAAAAAAAGTGAAAACTTAACTAAAACTAGAGAAAATATCTAAAAGTCTAAACCGTAAAGTAATCCCCTCCATAATTTTTTAAATTCTTATAGCTTTCACGGGCGCGTTAGTTTGACCTTGTTTAGAATTGAGGTATAACTTCAGCTCTATTAAATTCTCTAAAAAAGGACAGTACTTTCATTGATAAATTTGCATGGCTGATTAATTTCTCTGCAGGTACTCTTCAATGACACAATATTTCACAATATTCATTATGGACGATTATCTGCAACAGAAGAGGAGGTAGACAAATAGATAATAAAAGTTTTATTAACTAATAAGAATTTTTCTTATTGTTTTTATCCTAATTCTTAGGTCTTTGATGCTGCTCGGTGTGCAGCTATTCATGATACCATCATGAATTTCCCAGAAATGTATTCTACTATTGTTGGAGAGAGAGGACTTAAGGTACTTAGTTCTCTATATAGACTGGTTCTGTTGTTTACTGTGATAGCAGAGTTGTTAAAGAGATTTTAGCGTGTTAATTTTGTTTAGATGCTCTCTGTGGGCTAAAAAAATTTAGTCAATTGTTCTGTTGGAAATTTGATACAGCTAGAATTTATATTTAGCTGTTTGTTGATATCAGTGATGTGGGCACTCAACAACCTAAATTACAGATTTTTTTTTTTCAAATTTTCATTTGTGCAGTTAGGATGCAGAGTAGTGATTACTTACAATGCAACTAATCTTCGTAGATTTAGGTTTCGTTTGGGAAAACTTTTTTGCTGCTTTCTAAAATAACGTTTTAGTTCAAAAAAATTTTGAATTAGAAATTTTTGTACTAGAAAGTCACTTTAGAAATCATAAAGAAAGCTGTCCCAAACGAAGCCTTAGACAGCAAGTCTTTTTCCTTTTATCATGCACGGTTACAAGGAATCTGTGGATAGAAACAGTGCCCGAAGAACTCCACATGATTTTAACATGTGCTAAGGACATGCATAGATTAATTAAGTAAAACCATCTCAATACTCGTCTCATTTACCAGCTCTAGTTGGATTTAGCTTTTAGTAACTCTCCACATTTAGATCCAGGCTTCCCTTTTTAAGCATGCTTAATTAGAAGTGCTTACTTCTGTCACAGTTAAGTGGAGGAGAGAAGCAACGTGTAGCTCTTGCCCGTGCATTTTTGAAGGCACCTTCAATTTTGTAAGTAATTCTATCTTTGCATTGCTTGTTTTGCTATATTTCTTGTTTGAACTTGCAAGTCTTCATAAATCTTCAAAGGGAAATGCTTCAGCAAATGAAAAAAATGTGCCAAACTTTTTGCAGAGTGACATTATACATTCCATAATCATCTTTATATAGCTCAATGAGGTTAAAACAAAATCGTTCTGTACAGTTTCCAATGTATATTTTTTTGAGATTGGATGCCAATTGATGAATTGTTTTGTTATTTAATTTGCATGAAATGTTCAGGACATTAAATAATGAGTTTTGAAATCTATATAATTATGATTTATAACTAGCATAAAATGTGTACGAATTTGCAAATTTAAAACGTACTTACTGCTAGCAGATCAGAACTATACACTTATTTTTGCACAACCTCTACGTATTATCTGGGGTTTACGTCTTTTTTTTTTTTTATATTCTTATCGCTTTATTTCATTCTCCTTTTATTTTTCCACATCTATTGTCTGTGTCTAAACTGCTATACTTTTTCTCTACAAATTTATTGATGCGGCTTTCTACCAAAAACACTACATTAAACTTTATATAGAGCTTTAGATATTAAATGATATTACAACTATTCTTGTTTAGACTACATGACCTATGATGAATATTTCAAACTAAAGAAAAATCATTGTTTTCTCCTATAAAGGCTATCAAATCCGCACCAATACAAGAATTTTATATGGTTAATATCCTTTCATGATGAATTGGATGTTGATGAAGATCTATAATTATTATAAAATTCTACATTTAATTTTGTTTTAATCTTAATTTGCACTTGATATATAATAAAAAATTATCTTGACCGGGCGCGAATCTCGAAACAAAATTAAGTTGAAAACTTCTGAAATTAAATTTAGGATCATCCAAACTCCGATTTCAGCAAACTTATAGTCGAACTAAACGTCCTGAAAAGATAAACCCAACGACACCAAATTAGGCCTAGTATGAGCCCAAATAGGTCTAGATCAAAGACTCAAAGCGCCTTTTATAAGGTTCAAACCATAATTTGGATTACCAAACGTGACATGCTTATAGTTGAATTGAGTGGCTCGACGAGACGAATCCAACAAGCCCAAGATCACCTAATTTTGATATTATTAAGACATTCAAATGCCCAGTAAACGTTCCATGATCAAGGGGATCAATATCGATCGTCCATTCAAACCTCTCCCAACATATCCTTGATCTGCCTCCTAATTACTGGTCATGCCACTTCCAAAAAATTATAAAGAGACCTCTCATTCTTCATTTAGGGGGACCCCAAGCAAGGAAGAGAAGGGAGAGGAGGAAGCAAAGAGGGAGGAAGGGAAGATATTGTAAAACCCGAAAGTCGTCATTTAAGTGCGTCGCACGCATATCGATGCGCCGCAACGAACTTAAGTGAAATTTCGATGTCGTCGGAATTCGACGAAATAAATTTCATTAGATTCGTCTCGAAATTTCGATCGAAACGGTATAAAGAAATTATACCTAATTTTGCACGATTTGAGAATTAAAATTCGCCGAAGATTGTTTAAGTAAATTTTGGCTAAACTTCCATTTTTACCCCTAAGATCTCTTAAGGAAATGATAGGGTTAAGGGCACATGCGTAAGTTTCATTTCTAAAACCCTCATAAGCCTTAAGGGACTGATTATTTCGGTCCCTTATTGTTTTGTACGGCCGACCCAAAGAGAGAGGACGACGGGAGAGAGGGGGAAGCGGCGGGAGCTCCTTCCAAGCCGGCAGCCGGCGAGATTCCGGCAAGAATCTTTAGGAAAAGCAAAAGGAAGACTTGGGGTATGTATTCCTTCAAGCATTTGAAGTTTTTTTTTAGTTTTCTTGAAAGAAAAATTTTAGAGTTTGAGTTTTTTTGAAATTTCTTTAGGAAATTTGTAGGGCTTGTCTTGACCTACGATTTCCTACCCTTCATGTTAAAATTTTTTAAGAAAAACACTAAGTCTAAAAATTAGGATTTCTCATTTTTTTAAACTGTTATAGGATTGGATAGAGGAGTGTAAGGGAAGCTTTTTAGTAACAAGATTTTGATTTTTTATTAGAAATTTTTTAGTGGAAAAATTTGGGAAGGTTTAGGATTTTGATTTTGATTTTTTATTACAAATGTTTAAGGGTTGCATGTTCCCTAATTTAGCTTCTAAAGGTTTGGGGAAGCCTCTAAATTTGGAAATTTGAAAGAAAATAATTTTCTTAATTATTAATTATTATAAATCCGAAAATGGTTAAATATTAATTATGTATTAGATGAAGGGGAAGTTTTGGCATGTTTAAGGGAAGAAATTAGCCAAATTAGAAAGTCAAAATTTTGAGAATTTATTAAATCCGAAAATCATAATTAAATTAAATAAAAATTAAACATTGTGTTGAGTTAAATAAAGTCGTAGAGATTTAAATCTCTTGTTTTCCTTTAGGTTGAAATTAAGAAAGGAGGCGAGGACTTGTGCGGGAAACTTTCCAAGCACGAATTCTCAAGGGTAAGTGACTTTATTGGCTAAGGAAAGTGCGCATTTCATTATAACTATATTTGTTTATTAAAGTTTTTATGTCAAGCCATGAAATAGTTTTGTTTCTTATGTCAAATCATGACAAATCATGAAAGGGTTACTTAGTATCTTATGAAAGCATCTTATCATGGTTGAAATCATCTTATCATAGTCATGCAATGGTTATTTAGTGTCATATGAAAGCTTCCTATCATATTCATGCTATATTGCTTGTGATTGTTGATGACAGAGTACCAAGAAGTGGCTCTTTGAGCAAATAGGCCTTTGAGGCAATACGAAACGAAATGAAAATGAATGACCATGAACAATGTGTACCTGATCAGTACAATTCGGTACTCCGGGACGGATGTATACATTATGAAATGACACATATGTAAGTATTTCATGTTCTCTTGTATCAAGAACTCTTAATTTATGTTTTAGGCAAGCATATCAAGCATATCATGGTTCACATGCATTAAGACATCTAATATTTCATGAGTAGTTTTGTAGTTTTAGAATCTACATGTACACCAACTTTAGCCATATTGTCAATTACTGAGCGTAGCTCACTCCCTAGTTTTGGGAAATTTTCAGGAGACCCGACTCTTAGGTGATGGCTGATCACCCGAGGTTTACCTACAGTCGACGCGCACCGGGTGACAGGTTCCTTTACTGTCTTTAGTAGTAGTAGTTGTTGTAGTTATTTTGTTATTTTGGATGGCATGCAGAGTATGTGTAAAGAAAAAAATTTATTGCCATATTGTACATTGTGATAGACCTGTGACATTGACATGAAAGTTTAGAGACGCTTTTATTATTCTTGAATATCTTTAGAATTGCATGGAACTGATGATGAGTACTTAATTTACATGTCCGATCTCGTTCCCGCCTCATATCTACGAGCTAACTGGACCGGATCGTGACAGAAATGAGGAGAGAAAGAGAAATCTGATCTCTCTTGCACCAAGCTCCTCCTCGACCATTGCCCGACCACTCACCGTTGTCGAACTTCCTCTCAACCACTGACTGTCTCTGGACTTTCATCTAGCCACCAACTGTCATCGGACTTACTCCCGACCACCGACTGTTACTGGACTTTCGCTGGACTTCCTCCCAACCACCGAGTGTCACTGGACTTCTGCTCGGCCACCAACTATCGTTGGACTTATAATCAGCCACCGACCTTCGCCGGACTTCTGCCTGACCAACAACTATCACCAAAATCTTTCAGACTCTTACCCGGCCATCGATCATCTCCAACGATGGCCTCTCCGACCAACATCGCCGACTATGGTCCTTTCAGACCTCCGTCGCTAGATAACGGTCTTTCAGACCTTCGTTACCTGCCGACTGCGGCCCTTTCGACCTCCGTCGCCAGATTACAGTCTTTCTTACCACCATTTCTAGCCAACAACGTTCCTTCCAACCTTTGTCGCCAGACTACGGTCTTTTAGACCTCTGTCTCATGTCGATTATGGGCCAAGTCTCGGGGCTTTTTCCCTTTTTAAGAGTTTCCACGTGAAAACTCTAGTGTCTCTTATAAACGCTATACCTCTGCATTTGAAATACTTTACATTTATTTTACATCCAACCAAGCAGGCCCTAAGTTTTTTTCTTGAAGAGTTTGTTACTCTTCATTCCTCGACCAGAATTTTAATCTTCAATTACACGTGGACTTGCTGTTCTATTCCCAACATAGATCGGTGACCCTTGGATGATTTGCAGCTCTCTTCCCTAACTATGCTTATGTGACTTGTGGAATTCCTCCATTTGTGACTTGTAATTCCGGTACTATAGCTGGTTATCGTAGCTTGTAGTTTGCTTTTATGGGATTTTTTGGTTGGTTGAGGTTTCCTCTTACTAAATTTAAAACTTATTTTTTAGAATGAGCCTGCTGTTTTCTAAGTATAAATAGGATTCTAAGTCATGCGAAAGAAAAATTATACTTTAATTTCTTTTTTGATGCAATAAATCTCTTGTTGGTTTGGTTCCATCTAACATT
>NW_021319320.1:152875-208039 GCF_001605985.2 Dendrobium catenatum
GTGGCTCGACGAGACGAATCCAACAAGCCCAAGATCACCTAATTTTGATATTATTAAGACATTCAAATGCCCAGTAAACGTTCCACGATCAAGGGGATCAATATCAATCGTCCATTCAAACCACTCCCAACATATCCTTGATCTCCCTCCTATTTACTGGTCATGCCACTTCCAAAAAATTATAAAGAGACCTCTCATTCTTCATTGAGGGGGACCCCAAGCAGGGAAGAGAAGGGAGAGGAGGAAGCAAAGAGGGAGGAAGCAAAGAAGTGAGGAGAGAAAGAGAAATCTGATATCTCTCTCACCACCAAGCTCCTCCACGACCATTGCCCGACCACTCATAGTTGTCGGACTTCCTCTCAACCACCGACTGTCTCTGGACTTTCATCTTGACACCAACTGTCACCGGACTTACTCCCGACCACCGACTGTCATTGGACTTTCGCTGGACTTCCTCCCAACCACCGAGTGTCACCGGACTTCTGCTCGGCCAACAACTATCGTTGGACTTATAATCAGCCATCGACCTTCGCCGGACTTCCGCCTGACCAACAACTATCACCGAACTTTTTCAGACTCTTACCTGACCTCGTCGCCAACGATGGCCTCTCCTACCAACATCGCTGACTATGGTCCTTTTGGACCTCCGTCGCCAGATAACGGTCCTTCAGACTTTCGTTACCTGCCGACTACGACCCTTTCGACCTCCGTCGCCAGATTACAGTCTTTTTGACCACCATTGCTAGCCAACAACGGTCCTTCCAACCTTTGTCACTAGACTACGGTTTTTCCGACCTCTGTCTCATGTCAATTATGGTTCTTCCAACCTCCGTCGCCTGACGACTACGGTCCTTCCAAACTTTGTGGCCGAACAACGATCTTTCCAACCTATGTCATCCACTGACTATGATTCTTCTGACCACCATCACTAACTACGATCTTTTCGACATCCGTTGCCTGCCGACTATGGTGTTCCTACCACCGTTACCCGATTATGGTCTTTCTGACCCCCGTCGCCCGCGAACTACGATCCTTCAGACTACTCTCATCCGACTACGATCTTTCTGACCTTCACCACCCACCGACTATGGTCATGCCGACCAAACAAACATGTCAATGCTGATTCTTCCAATTCCCACGATGTAATGTAATCTATATAATGTATATTCACTACATCAAGCCAAGGTCTTCCCCTAAGGATTGGCCCCATTTGTAATCGATTGCAAACACTTGTGGATTCATTTAAACTGGGCCAAGTCTTGGGATTTTTTTCCTTTTTAGGAGTTTCCACGTAAAAACTCTGGTGTCTCTTATAAACGCTATACCCCTGCATTTGAAATACTTTACATTTATTTTACATCCAACCAAGCAGGCCCTAAGTTTTTTTCTTGAAGACTTTGTTACTCTTCATTCCTCGACCAGAATTTTAATCTTCAATTACACGTGGACTTGCTGTTCTATTCCCAACATAGATCGGTGACCCTTGCATGATTTGCAGCTCTCTTCCCTAACTATGCTTATGTGACTTGTGGAATTCCTCCATTTGTTACTTGTAATTCCGGTACTATAGCTGCCTATCGTAGCTTGTAGCTTTGCTTTTATGGGATTTTTTGGTTGGTTGAGGTTTCCTCTTACTAAATTTACAACTTATTTTTTAGAATGAACCTGCTGTTTTCTAAGTATTAATAGGATTCTAAGTCATGCAAAAGAAAAATTATACTTTAATTTCTTTTTTGATGCAATAAATCTCTTGTTGGTTTGGTTCCATCTAACATTCTAACATTTTAAGAGAAGTTATTTTCTTATACTAGTGTGAAATCTAGTTCTTTTGTGATCTCTTATTTTTCTTACTCTTATTCTCTTATTTATAGTAATTTGTTTGATTGTGTGATTAAATTTTCCAGTCGGGTGGTAGTGGCACATATAAGTTTTTTAACTAAAACTTTCTTTCCTTCCTGTTTCACATAATGCGTAATGACGAGGCTGCACTCCAAGTTCACTCATAGAGAACACTTCTTTGAATGTTGAACAATTGTTTTGGAAGTATCTAAAAATACTTTTGGAAGTATCTAAATATACTTGTCTTATAGGCTTTCTTATTGCTTCTTAAAGCAACTTTTTAGTACAAAAATTAAAAATGTTGTACTAAAAAGCGGCTTTAAAAAGTAGTAAGAAAGCCGTCCCAAATGAAGCCTTAGAATCAAACTTGTATTTTTTTCTTGCTTTCATATCTCTTATTATTATACACGTAGTCCTTATTACCCATTTTAGTAGAAGCTGCATAAAATCATACTGGCAGAATTACCATCTCCTAATGATTCTGTGCTTTTCCGGTCTAACTTTAACTCCATACTATCAAAGATACCATCTCCTAATTGCTCTCCGTGTTTATCATTCCGGATCTAGGAATAAGCGATCATCTTTTTTATCCACTTGATTTTGTAATTGAAAGTGATTGGCTTTAATTGTTTGTTTGCACTTTTGTGGAAGCTAGTTAGTCCAAAAAGGTGGAAGTTAGAACATTTATTGAAAAACAAACGGTGGAGGTACAGACAATTCTCTCCCTAGGTAAAGTAAAGTCTACCTCTATATTATTTTATTAGGAAGGAATTGGTAAAATTAATCCATGAAGCTTTTATAAGAATACATTCAAATACAACTTAATTTACCACACTCTGTTATCTATAAGTTTTTAATGTTGATTATACCCTTTTGTGCTTTAGTAAAAAAATCTTCGTGTGGTTATTTTAATTTCTAGACCTTTCTCTTATATATATTGGTTCATTTTTATTTTAATTTTTTAGGCAATATTCTCGTAGAAGTGTAAAGCTGATATATATAGAAATTTAGTTCATAGGACTCTAACTTTGAACTTAATGCAACATGAGTTGAATCATCATTTTAAATACCACATTTTTCTCATGGTAAACCTGACGCGTTAGAGAATAACATTCATTTGCCTTTATGATTCTTTCTGTAAGCATTATTTTTGCTATATTTTATGCCATACTTCAAGAATAAAACTTTAATCTTAAATAAATTCAAACTTAAATTTATGCCTCCTGATTATTATGTTGTGTGGTATATTTATACAAAATTTTCTTTTTTATATACAATCCAATTTATATACCTTTGGAAATATGTTAAACCAGTCCAGCCAGTCTACATGGGACCGGCCCAGGCTGAACAAAGGTGGAAGTTCCACCTCTCCTCTGCACGCCAAACACACGCTCGGGTCCAAGGGAGTTGTTTAGGAAGGATTTTTTAGGGAGTTGGGAGGAAAATTTGAATGTAGGGACTGTTTAGAGATTTCCTTTTGAATTGTATGCATTAAATAGTTTGTTTTCCTAGGATTAGGGCATCTTGAATTTGACTGAAATTTGAGATCTCTTAGCTTTAGGTTTTTGGGCTCTAGCGGCCTCTAGAGATTGGGAGATAGATCCTCCTCTCGAATAGAGGATCAATTGTACCTTATTATTTTTCTTCCGTTAGTATGATTGTCTCAATAAAATTCCTGTTTTTCTTTGGTTTTCCATTGAATTGGTTGAGTTTTCTCGCTGTTTTTATTTTTATTGTTAGGATTTACTTGAAATTTTCAAGTACTTCCTAACAAAATACTTTATTTATATTCCAATTATAACATCTTTCAGTTTGAAATAACTTTTTGATGTTATATTTAGTAGTTTTTTCTTTGAAATTATCTTATTTTGCTTATCAATTTAATTCATCTAATTCTGTGCTATTAGTTATTATCATTTTCAAGTGCATCTTCTTATATATCACTAAAATATATTTTTTATTTAAAAATATAATATTTACATGAGAAGTAAGATATTCATGTAATATATAACTTAACAAAAGTATAATAACACATCAGCTGCTATTTCGGTAGCTATGTGACAGTCTATGTTAAGAAATGTTACATTAATCAGAATTTAATTCAAAACTGGAGCGTGCTGCGAGATGTAAATTGTTATATAGCAAGGACATAATATCACCTTAATTTCTTCGTATTTCAGATTGTGAAGCTCTGATTTTGTTGATTCTTATATCGAATTTTTTTTTTTTCTGGTTCTAGATTGTGTGATGAAGCTACGAGTGCACTGGATAGTACAACCGAAGCTGAAATTTTGAATGCATTGAAACCATTGTCAACAAATCGGACTTCCATCTTCATAGCTCATAGGCTAACAACAGCCATGCAGTGTGATGAGGTACGCAATAGAAGATTGCATATTTTCAATTCCTTTGTTATATAGTTGGTGCATTGTTCTTTCTTGAATTGATACTAAAGACATGTGGTTTATTTTTGTATTTTGTTATTAATAAATCTAGTGGAGAGATTATGACTTTGAGCGATCAAGTTATTAATAAGAGTAGACGTTTGAGATATCTTGGGTCTTTTGTTCATAGTAATGGTGAAATGGATGGGAATATTATTAGTAGAATTCAAGTTGGATGGTTGATGTGGAGGAATGCATCGGGCTTGTTGTGTGATAGAAAAGTCCCCCTCAAACTTAAGGGAAGATTCTATAGGATGGTGGTGTGCAGAATGTTTGCCATTAAAGAGAAGCATAACATTAAGTTAATTGTTGTAGAGATGAGGATGCTCTAGTGGATGAGTGGCTTTACTCTTAAAGACATGATACGTGAAAAGGTTGTAGCTCAAGTGGAAGATAAGATTAGAGAGAGTTGACTAAGATGGTATGTTCACATTAAACAGCGGCCTTCCGATGCCCCGGTTAGGAGAGTAGATGTATTAGATTTGGCTTATGTTAAGAAAGGTAGAGCTCAACCTAAAAAGACTCGGTTAGAAAATATTAGAAATGACATTTCTGTATTAGATTTAAATTAGAAATTGATTCTTAACATGACACAATGGAGAAAAAAGATTCATGTAGTCAATCCCACGTAGTGGGATAAAGGCTTGATGTTATTTTTGTTGTTGTTATTAATTTGTTTTGTTTAACGTGAAATAAATACCCATTTAAAATTATTATGCATTTATAATTTTCAAAAGCAAAAAAAAAGAAAAAAAAAATATATATATATATATATACCCCTTTTTCTTCTGTGGTTGCTATCACTAACTACATTATTTGAACTTTTTTCTTTCAATCACCATTTCTCGGATTCATCGAGACCTTCATGCGTTTCCCTCTACAGCTTCCAGCAATGTTCAGGCTAGGCCTAACACAGTTCAAACGTTCTTCTTTTTCTTCTCTAAGCACTCCATTGTTTCCTCTTCATCTTCTTATTATCCTTCGTTATCTCCTCAATCGGACTTCCATCTTCATAGCTCATAGGCTAACAACAGCCATGCAGTGTGATGAGGTACGCAATAGAAGATTGCATATTTTCAATTCCTTTGTTATATAGTTGGTGCATTGTTCTTTCTTGAATTGATACTAAAGACATGTGGTTTATTTTTTGTATTTTGTTATTAATAAATCTAGTGGAGAGATTATGACTTTGAGTGATCAAGTTATGAGTAAGAGTAGACGTTTGAGATATCTTGGGTCTTTTGTTCAGAGTAATGGTGAAATGGATGAGGATATTATTAGTAGAATTCAAGTTGGATGGTTGACATGGAGGAATGCATCGGGTTGTTGTGTGATAGAAAAGTCCCCCTCAAACTTAAAGGAAGATTCTATATGATGGTGGTGTGCAGAATGTTGGCCATTAAAAGAGAAGCATAACATTAAGTTAATTGTTGCAGAGATGAGAATGCTCTAGTAGATGAGTGGCTTTACTCTTAAAGACATGATACGTGAAAAGGTTGGAGTAGCTCAAGTGGAAGATAAGATTAGAGAGAGTTGCCTTAGATGGTATGTTCACATTAAACAGCAGCCTTCCGATGACCCGGTTAGGAGAGTAGATGTATTAGATTTGGCTTATGTTAAGAAAGGTTGAGCCGTAGAGATCAACCTAAAAAGACTTGGTTAGAAAATATTAGAAATGACCTTTCTTTATTAGATTTAAATTAGAAATTGATTCTTAACATGACACAATGGAGAAAAAAGATTCATATAGTCAACCCCACGTAGTGGGATAAAGGCTTGATGTTATTTTTGTTGTTATTATTAATTTGTTTTGTTTAACGTGAAATAAATACCCATTTAAAATTATACCCCTATTTCTTATGTGGTTGCTATCACTAACTCCATTATTTGAACTTTTTTCTTTCAATCGCCATTTCTCGGATTCAACGAGACCTTCATGCGTTTCCCTCTACAGCTTCCGGCAATGTTCAGGCTAGGCCTAACACAGTTCAAACGTTCTTCTTTTTCTTCTCTAAGCACTCCATTGTTTCCTCTTCATCTTCTTATTATCCTTCGTTATCTCCTCCTTTTTGACTTATTCGGCCACCGGTGATTCGATTTTACCGGCGATTCGACTTCTTCTGGCATGCTTTGCATGAACTCCATATCCTTAACTACATATTTCAGATTTTTGTAGTAGATACCCACAAATCCCATTGCATTACCTTCTAACCATTCCTAAAGATTTACGCAGAAGACAACGGTAATGTGATTCAATAACAACTTTTTTTATTAAAACTTTGGAATTTATCGATCTACCATTGTTTTTTCTTCTAGATTATTGTTCTAGAAAATGGCAAGGTTGTAGAACAAGGACCCCATGAAGTTCTTCTATCAAGAGCTGGAAGATACTCCCAGTTATGGTTGCAGCAGAACAGCACAGATTCTATAGATACAGCTCTTAAACTGGGAGCATGAAATTCTTTCTTCTCACAAAGCTCTTACTTTTCTCGGCCAAGAGATGAAGAAAAAGAAACCAAGTTTGTTTTCTTCCCCAAACATGTTGGTAAGTTCTATATTTTATATTTCTATTTTCTTTGTAACATAAATGCATTATTGATGAATATTTATCATTCTTAGCATGCTATTAATATACCCCCCAATAAAATATTATGTATATTTTTTTCATATATTTCTTGAGAAAGTTCTAACATTTTGTTGTATTTGACCAAATTAAATGATTAATAGTAATAAAATATGTTTAATTGATAAAAAATATTGCATTCATCACAAGTTCACACAAGATAATTATAATTAAAATAATTAATTTTAACAGATAAAAACTAAGGGAGTGCTTAGTAATTTAAAAAAAAATATTAGTAGTTTACTTGAATTAGTAATTATAAAGAAAATTTCGAATTTCCTTGAGATAATTGAAAACCTGAAGAGTCTTTGAACACTTTAAAGAGCTGGTAAGGCCCCCCAATGTATCCAGCACATTACATGGCTTGAAAAACAAAAGCAACTCGCTTGTCTTCTTCAGAGTTAAGATGGTGTCCCATGAGGAGAAATTATTCTGTGCGGACACCGGGTGCAGAATGTTGTACGAAGATCAATCAAAATGTGTCATGTCAGTTTAACCGAGCCGAGGTACCGAGCACAGGAGTGATGTGGTACATTATGGTTGTTCTCCAGATGACGTTCGACATCCGCACAAAATAATTAACCCCCCAAGAGAAACATTTATAGGTGTTTTGATGAAATATTTTTATATATTGATAAATAATATGTTGGATAAATGAGCCATGTCATATAGATGAGATTAGTGCCTAACAAAACTTCTCTTCCATTGGTGGCATTTGGGTTCTCTGCTATTTGAGAATTAGATTTTGTTTGGGATAGCTTTTTGGTATTTTATTTTTTAGATATTAATTATAATTTTATTTAGCTATTGTTTTCTTATTATTTTTTTAAAAAAATTATGATGAAAAGCTGCTTTTTATAATAATAATAGTGAAGTTGTTGTCTCTACAACTAATTTTATAAAATGTAATCGTCGCAAGTAAACTCTTTGAGACCATATTCGATCAAGCAAATCTCATTAAGCTTTGATTTTGATTAAATGGCATAGAAGTTGGAAGAGATCTTATATGTGGTTGAAGGAGACATTATTCTGTGCAGTCACCGAATGGTTCAGAGGTGAATCATAATGTGCCATATCATCCGGTACCGAGCGATACAGTAAAAAAAATGATATGGCGTGTTTTGATTCTCTTCTGAACATCGTTCGGTGAACGCACAAAATAATTTTTTATGATTTCTGGTAGTTGAAGGCTCATATTTGTAAGGGACACTTCAAAATTTTATAATTTATTTTTCACATGATTTATGTTTAAAAATAAAATGGGACTATTTGAGAGAATTTAAAGTTGTTTGTGAGTTTAGAAATGTTAATTATTTCTCCTAACATCCAAACATATGATATAAATTAGTAAATTGATTATTTTCTTAAAAGGTAAATTTAAATTTCAAACAATCACTTGTGCTCTAATAGAACTTATAAAAAATATTATTTTCCTCTTTTTTATTTCATTTTTAAATCTATTAAAATGTCTTACATAATTATTTAAAAAAAAAGCTACATGCATTCGATTACATAATTCTTTATTTCATTAATGCAATGAAAATACCATATATGCATCAAAATTATAAAAATTAAAATTTTATAAGAATTTTTTTAGGGATCAAAATGGATTAACAAGTAGAATTTAGGCCTGATTTAAAATTGATTCAATATGAATCATATTGATTGGAATTCAACCTGTATAATAAATTGGTCAAAAAGTTGACTTGAATCCGATCCATTGACAACCATACGACTCATATTCAACCAGATTACTTGTTTTGGTTAAAAAATTTTGCAACTTAATAACTATAAATTTTAGATTAATTAATCAAAATAAGAAGAGCATATCAAAAAGCCAAAAAAATCTAATGAAAAAAGAATAATTAAATTAGTCTCTATTGGATCAAAATTAGATTTATGGGTTAGTCAAAATACAACCAAGCAATTAAATAAATCATAATTTCTAACTTAAATTTTAATTATTTATTAAAGGAGTAAATCTTAATCCTAATTTTTATGTTCAAATTCAAGTCAAATTATATGGATTGAGGTTTTGTTTGAGATGACTTTTTTATTGTTTCTTAAAATAGCTTTTAGTTAAAAAAGTTTAATTTTTTAACTAAAAAGTTGCTTTAAGAAACAACAAAAAAAAGTCATCATTATGGGACTGTTTTTTTAATACTTTCTAAAATTGTTGCTTCCTGGAAAATTCGCGGCGGTAGAAAAATATAAATATTAATGCCTTAGCTTTGAACGAAGATCCAGCATACAAACAGATGAAAAGAGGGTGTAACATTTATAAGAGATATAAGAGTTTTTACGTGGAAACCCCTAAAAAGGGGGAAAAACCACGGGACCTGGCCCAGTCTAAATGAATCCATTAGTTTTTGCAATCTATTACAAATGAGGCCCTTCCTTAAGAGGAAGGTCTTGGCTCGATGTAGTAAATATGCATCATATATAGTATATTAGATGGTGGGAGTTGGATGAATCAATGTTGACATACTTATTTGGGGAGGCAAAATCATAGTTGGCGAGCATTGTATATCGGAAGAACCATATTCGGCGGGTGATGGGAGTCAGAAGAATTGTAGTCGGCGAGCGAGAAAGGTCGCGAGGACCGTAGTCGGCGGGCAATGAAGGTCAAGAGGCTCATAGTCGGCGGGCGACGAAGGTCAGGAGGGCCGTAGTCGGCTGGGAATGTAGTCGGCGGGCGACGCGGGTCGCAAAGATTGTAATCGGCGAGCGACAAAGGTTGCGAGGACCGTAGTCAGCAGGCGACGAAGGTCGAGAGGACCATAGTCGGCGGGCGACGAAGGTCAGGAGGACAGTAGTAAGCGAGGAATGTAGTCGGCGGGCGACGTGGGTCGCAAGGACCGTTGTCGACAGACAACAGAGGTCAGAAAAAACATAGTCGGTGGACGATGGAGGTCCGAAAAATTGTAGTCAGCCTGCGACAAAGGTCTGGATGACTCTAGTCGGATGACAGTAGTTGGGAGGGCTGTAGTTGGCGGATTGGCGGAAGTACTGTGGTGTTCAGTGGATTGGCAGATGTCCATTGGTGCCCGAAAAGAACTCTGGCTACGATCGGGAAGAATTCCAGCAATAATTGGCAGATGAGCAGAAGTCTGGCGATGGTCGGCGGATAGGCAGAAGTCTGGCATTGGTTAGCGGACGAGCGGAAGTCTGGTGGTGGTCGGCGGATAGGCAGAAGTCTGGCATTGGTCAGCGGACAAGCGGAAGTCTGGTGGGGGTCGGCGAACTGGTGGAAGTCCAGCGACGGTCGACGGACTGGCATAAGTCCGTCAGTTGTCGACAGGAACTCCGGCGGTGGTCGACAGGAACCTCGGTGTTGGTCTGCAGGAACCTCGGCGGTGGTTGGCAGGAACTGTTACGTCCCAGATATCTATAGTGAAAGGATTCATCGACATACTTTTCTTCTTATTCTTTCTTCTCGCTCAGATCAATACAGACATCCAGAAATGATAATTGCATTAAAGAAAATAAATACAATATAAAAATATAATTCACATTACGATATTTCACAATTACAATCCAAAAGTAGCGTCCAAAAGAATATATACAATAGCCGCTTGGGCTACAAAATAATACATGAACTAAAAACTACGAAAACTATGCTAGTGTCTGTATGCCTAAAATCATTAACCACATATAATGAGCTTAAAAAGTCCAGCAGTGCACCAAAAACCTACAACTGAAATCAAAGCACGGTACGGAAGCAATATGCATGTCAATTAGTCAAATCAATATTAGCCACTTACACATGATCATTGAATCGATGCAAATACAAAAATCAGTACATAAGTAATAATCAATGCATAAACAATAATCAGTACAAAAATAGTAAAATCCTCAATCGTATCATTAAACATTATTAAAGTTCGTAAAGCTCAATGAATCAGTACGTGCGTCAAATCAAAAAAGAAATCATCGGATCAATCATATCAGTCAGTATCAAGAGAAATCAATTCCGGTCAATAACATCAATCAGTATTGAATCATATAAAACAATCAAATCAATACATCGTTAAGAACAGTTAAAATCACAACAATATAGTAAAAGCATATTCTATATCACATGTTCGGTGTATCACATGCAATACAATTCATTTGTTCAGTGAATCATATGTTATCAGTCTTGTCAGTGTATCACTTGTATCAGTCAGTATTCGATGTATCACGTGTTATAAGATCAATACAATGAATCATAGTAGAATCGGTAAACAATATGCAATATCAATGAAATCGTGCAGTGACAGTAAACTCATAAATCCGTCAGTAAATCCATTCAATATCAATAAATTCGTTGATATCAGTAAATTCATACATAAATCAATAAATCCGTTCAATATCGATAAATCAGTTCAATATCGGTAATTCCATAAATTAATCATAAGAATAATACTTTACACATGCATTCAAGTATAGTAGTCTTACTTAACAAGTACAATCACTGGCTATTAAGATGTTTTTTAAGGTTAATATCAATGTCAGTAATCTGTTGGCTCAGTAAATAGAGTCGTCACTCTTGCCCGTCGGCACAGTAATCTCCTTATAACTCCCATCAGTAATCACATGATCAGTAGAGGATAACACCAAACCCCTTTTAAAGGAAAGCCCGTCAGCCCACCATCATGTACAGGTCAATCAGTCTCCAACCAACGGTTCAACTAGTATTTACTTGTCTTTCAGTAATATATTAGTAGTATATTCAATCATATATTCACATTCATGTACATCTCATCAATGCATGACAATCAACAAACACAATTTAACTCAATTGAAGAAAATCCTTAAAATATCGTACAGTCGACATAAATTCCAAACAGGATCAAAATACACAGTTTCAAAAAATTACAAAATTATCATAAATCGAATAAAACATCATTTCAAAATTTTACTTGTACTGAAGCAATATTTTTCAACATCTAGAAAATTATCTATTCGATAAAAATCCCATAGAATTCAAAATACCCGGTGAAAAATCTCCATAAAATATTTAAATCGTGCAAAATCATCATTTCAATAACATACCGAAAGTTACGCGGTAAAAGTTTCGTCACTACAAAGATATGCACATTTTTCAGTAACGAAAACACAAATCTGAGCAGAAAAATACCAAAACACGAAATCTTCGAAATCAGAAATAAGATTCGGATTCCTTACAGTGAAACAAACAATTCTTCCAATAGTGGCGTCGGACGAAAATCGCATCGCGGCCTACAAAACCAAGCTTTTTTTCCTTCAGTTTCCTTCTCTTTCTCTCTCCTACTTTTCTCTCTCTTCAAAAATATCTCAAATCATCTATTTAATGAACTCGATCATCCAGACAATGTTTTCCATTCGTCCCGGGACTAAGCTCTCTGGACACGAGCATACAAACGATGTCTGATTTCGTCCCTAGACGATGCTCTCTGGCAAAAATTTTGTTCAGTTCGTCCCGGACGAACTCAGGTTCATACAGACGAACCTGCACATACTCAGTTCGTACGTGTAGTTCGTACGTACTAACCATACATATTTTCAAAACTTTCTTCAGTTCGTTTGTACTAAAGTCAGTTCGTACATACTAACTGCACAAAAAAAAAAGAAATTCAGAAGGGTTTTACAGGAACTCCGTCGGTGGTCAGCAGGAACCCCGGTGGTGGTCGGCAGGAGCTCCAACGGTGGTCGGTGGCAAGAGAGCTCCGAAACCCCTCTT
The DNA here is from genome assembly GCF_001605985.2 of Dendrobium catenatum. Classification (NCBI taxonomy): domain Eukaryota; kingdom Viridiplantae; phylum Streptophyta; class Magnoliopsida; order Asparagales; family Orchidaceae; genus Dendrobium; species Dendrobium catenatum. Next base: position 165,486 of record NW_021319320.1, read on the forward strand.
GAGAAGAATGGGGGCTATTTATAGTTTTTTGAGGGTGACATGACTTGTAAATATATGGAGGATCAAGATATTTTTTGGTGACATATCAAAAATAATTTTTAGTATAAAATTAAAATTAAATTTTTATGTAAAAATTATTTAAAAAAAAAAACTATCCCGAACGGACAAACGAAGCTGAGTAATTTATTGACTTCCTTAAATTTTATTGAGGAAGAGTAAGTATAGAAAAATAGTATCTAGCATTAATCACCTTTAATTTTATTGAGGAGGAGTAAGTATAGAAAAATAGAATCTAGCATTAATCAGTAAGCAAGCACACCAACGCTCACGATTTGTCCACGTTTAATCGGACGTCCAATGTCCTTACTGTTCGCACGAGCAGCTCCCGCATAGAATTTCACGATCGCACCTCGTTCAAACTCGCCACCAAACTTATAAGAACAAACGTAGCCGAAAATTACAAGCTCACTCACTGTCCTCTCTCTCTCTCTCTCTCGCGCGCGCGCGCGCGATCGAAATTCCCGGCGAACCGACAAGCGCTCTATCTCTGTGTCATGGAAGCTCTCGTGTGCCGAGAGATCGGCGATCCGACAGTTCCGTTATCTGATTCCTCTCCAATTGTACTGTCTCGTTCTCACCCTGTTCCGGAGCTCAATTCTCCCACTGCCGTTAGGGTTCGGATCTATGCGACGAGTCTTAATTTCCACAACTACCTCCAGATACTGGGGAAATACCAAGAGAAGCCCCCTCTGCCGTTCATCCCCGGTTCCGATTACTCGGGCATCGTGGAGTCCGTAGGAGAGCGCGTCTCCAGGTTTAGGGTTGGGGACAAGGTTTGCTCGATGGCGAGTCTTGGATCCTTCGCTGAGTTCATCGTGGCCGATGAGAAAGATTTGTAAGTTTTTTGTGGCATTTTTTTTAATTAACATTAAAACTAAGTTCAGACGGAGGGGCTCTATTTTTTGCTGATCATGCTTTGGTTGTCTATGCCCTTTTATATTATTTTCATTGGTGTATTTCTAACTTTGTTGCATATGTTTTGTGAAACGCAAGTGAAATTTACTTGTGTAGGGGGGAGTAGTATAGTATGGAGGAAATTTTAATACCTTAAATTTATCGTAGTTTTTTTTTTTTTTTTTTTTTTTTTTTTTTTTTTTTTTTTTTGTGGGAAGTTGAGCGTCTAGCGCGGGGCTAGCGAATGCGAATATTTTTGATTGACGTAGATTTCTTCACTACAAAGGAGTGAATAGAGTGAGTCAAGATCGGCTAGAACAGAGGAGTTGCGAATGTAAGTCTTGAAAGAGTTGTAGGCGGCGGGAAGTCCATTGAGGGTGTAGAGAATAATGTCTTCGGGATCGACTTTGGAGCCGGATGCAGCGATATTGTCGACGATAGTCTTGACTTGAGTTAAATATTGTTGCATGGATAGATTTTTCATTTGGAGATGATGGAGTTCATTCTTGAGTTGGAGAACTCGAGAACGACATGAGGATTGTAACCTGCGTTCAAGAATCAGCCATACGTCTGAGGCCGAGTAGGCGTTGATGACGTAAGGCAAGATAGAAGGTGATATAGTAGAGAAGAGGGCCGAGATCAATGTGCTGTCAACCAGTTTCCAGGCTGTGTAGGCGGGCTGATTGTCGGCGAGAGGTGGAGAGACATCGCCGGTGAGATGGGCGACGTAGCCGGTGGCAGAAAATTGCTGGAGGATTTGAGTTCGCCAAATGGCGTAATTGTCGGTGGTGAGAGGGTGGGGGAGGAGATTTTTGATGTTGGTGATGAGAAATTTCAGTGAAGCCGGGATAACTGGCTCGGGGTTGGGATTTCCGGTGATGGCGGTGGAGGAGGGAGGTAGAGAGGAGGCTGAATCTTGATCCCCCATTAAGTGGCTCTTGATACCATGAAAGCAATTCAAGATCGCGAGGAAGAGAAGACACAGACAGGAGACGAAGAGGAAAAAGGAAAATTGTATTCAAATGTAAAGTGTGTACAAAAGCCTTTAAATAAAAGAAAGCAGTTAAAAGATGGTAATTAATGTTGGTACAGGATAACGTGATATTATGCTAAGCTGACAGTATCTAGCATTAATCACCTTAAATTTTATTAAGTATAGAAAAATAGAATCTAGCATTAATCAGTAAGCAACCACACCAACGCTCACGATTTATCCACGTTTAATCGGACGTCCAATGTCCTTTTTGTTCGCACGAGCAGCTCCCGCATAGAATTTCACGATCGCACTTCGCAAACTTATAAGAACAAACGTAGCCGAAAATTACAAGCTCACTCACTGTCCCCCCTCTCTCTCTCTCTCGCGCCCGCGCGATCGAAATTTCCGGCGAACAGACAAGCGCTCTATCTCTGTGTCATGGAAGCTCTCGTGTGCCGAGAGATCGGCGATCCGACAGTTCCGTTATCTGATTCCTCTCCAATTGTACTGTCTCGTTCTCACCCTGTTCCGGAGCTCAATTCTCCCACTGCCGTTAGGGTTCGGATCTATGCGACGAGTCTTAATTTCCACAACTACCTCCAGATACTGGGGAAATACCAAGAGAAGCCCCCTCTGCCGTTCATCCCCGGTTCCGATTACTCGGGCATCGTGGAGTCCGTAGGAGAGCGCGTCTCCAGGTTTAGGGTTGGGGACAAGGTTTGCTCGATGGCGAGTCTTGGATCCTTCGCTGAGTTGATCGTGGCCGATGAGAAAGATTTGTAAGTTTTTGTGGCATTTTTTTTTAATTAACATTAAAACTAAGTCTTTGAACACTTCAAAGAGCTGGTAATGCCCTATGTACCCAGCACCCTCTTGGACCACTGCAGCACAGGCTCACTGCAGCATAGGCTCACTGTGCTGAAAGCAACTCTCTTGTCTTCTTTTTTTTTGGGACAAGGAGTATCGGCCTTCGGCCACTAATCTCCCTGGTCGACCTAGCATGCAACCCACACCAATTTACACGGGCCGACACTTAAGGCTGTCACGAAGCGTCGAGGGGATTCGAACTTGATACCTGGCCTTTGGCCAGCCAAGTCTCCACCACCAGGCCACTCCGTGGTGGGTCTCTCTTGTCTTCTTCAGAGTTAAGATAGTGTCACCAATCAGAATGAGACACATCACCCTATGCTCAGTACCACAACTTGGTACTGTTCGGTACCGCTTGGTACTCGGGCTCAGTACCGTTGCTGTGGCACATTCTGATTGGCCTCCGGACAGCGTTTTGCATCTGGTCTCCGTACAGAATAGTTTCTCCTCCAAGAGAAATATTTACAAGTTTTTTGATGAAATATTTTGATATATTGATAAATCATAAGGTGGATAAATGAGCCATGTCATATAGATGAGATTAGTGCCTAACTAAAATTCTCTTCCATTGGTGGCATTTGGGTTATCTGTTATTTGTTGGGCAGAGAATTAGTTTTTTTTTACTGTTTTTAAATCAGTTTTTTAGTTAAAAAAATTAAATTAAAAAAAAAAGAAAAAAATTGTTTTATGAAATAGAAAGAAAGTTGTCCCAAATGAAGCTTTAATTTGTTTAAAAATAAAATGTGACTATTTGATAGAATTTGAAGTTGTTTGTGATTTTAGAAATTTTATTTATTTCTCCTTACACCCAAACAAACGATATAGATTAGTAAATTGATTATTTTCTTAAAATGTAAATTTAAATTTCAAACAATCACATTGTGCTCTAATAGAACTTATATAAAAAAATATATATTCCTCTTTTTTTTTTTAATTTTTTAATCTATTAAAATGTCTTATATAATTATTTAAAAAAAAAAGAGCTACATGCATTCTAGTACATTATTCTTTATTTCATGAATGCAATGAAAATGTAATATATGCATCAAAATTATAAAATTTAAAATTTTATAAGAATTTTTTAGGGATCAAAATGGATTTAAAATTGATTCAATATGAATCATATTGATTGGAACCCAACCTGTTTAATAAACTGGTCAAAAAGTTGACTTGAATCCGATCCGTTGGCAACTATATGACTCATATTCAACTAGATTACTTGTTTTGATTAAAAAATTTTGCAACTTAGTAACTATAAATTTTAGATTAATTAATCAAAATAAGAAGAGCATATCAAAAAGCAAAAGAATCTAATGAAAGAATAATTAAATTAGTCTCTATTGGATCAAAATTAGATTTATGGGTTAGTCAAAATACAACCAAGCAATTAAATAGATCATAATTTCTAACTTGAATTTAAATTATTTATTAAATGAGTAAATCTTAAACCTAATTTATATGCTCAAATTCAAGTCAAATTATATTGATTGAGGCTTCGTTTCTGACTGTTATTTGTTATTTCTTAAAGCATCTTTTTAATCAAAAATTTAAAATTTTATACTAAAAAACTGATTTAAGAAGTAACAAAAAAAGTCATTTACATGAGATAATTTTTTCACTAATTTTTAAATCAATTTTTTAATAAAATTTTAAAATTAAAATTTTATATTAAAATTTTATTTTAAGAATCATAACAAAAAAAACTGACCCAAACGGACAAACGAAGCTGAGTCACTTCCTTAAATCTTATTGAGGAGGAGTAAGTATATAAAAATAGACCCACCGTATCTTAGCTCGTGTGGGAAAGAACCTCCTTGGCAAAGCCGAGGTCTCGAGTTCGATTCTCATGGGCGGCCACGAAAGCCTTAAGTGTTGGCCCGGGCGAATTGGTGTGGGTAGTCCGTTAGATCGACCGGGGAGATTAGTGACCGAAGGCCGATACTCCCTGTCCCAAAATATATATATATACACCAACGCTCACGATTTATCCACGTTTAATCGGACGTCCAGTAAGCACGAGCAGCTCCCGCATAGAATTTTACGATCGCACCTCGTTCAAACTCGCCACGAAACTTATAAGAACTAACGTAGCCGAAAATTACAAGCTCACTCACTGTCCTCTCTCTCTCTCTCTCTCTCTCTCTCTCGCCCGCGCGATCGAAATTTCCGGCGAACCGACAAAGCGCTCTATCTCTGTCTCATGGAAGCTCTCGTGTGCCGAGAGATCGGCGATCCGACACTTCCGTTATCCGATTCCTCTCCAATTGTATTGTCTCGTTCTCACCCTGTTCCGGAGCTCAATTCTCCCACTGCCGTTAGGGTTCGGATCTATGCGACGAGTCTTAATTTCGCCAACTACCTACAGATACTGGGGAAATACCAAGAGAAGCCCCCTCTGCCGTTCATCCCCGGTTCTGACTACTCGGGCATCGTGGAGTCCGTAGGAGAGCGCGTCTCCAGGTTTAGGGTTGGGGACAAGGTTTGCTCGATGGCGAGTCTTGGATCCTTCGCTGAGTTGATTGTGGCCGATGAGAAAGATTTGTAAGTTTTTTGTGGCATTTTTTTTTGAATTAACATTAAAACTAAGTTCAGACGGAGGGGCTCTATTTTTTGCCGATCATGCTTTGGTTGTCGATGCCCTTTTATGTTATTTTCATTGGTGTATTTCTAACTTTGTTGAAACGCGAGTGAAATTTACTTGTGTAGGGGGAGTAGTATAGTATGGAGGAAATTTTAATACCTTAAATTTATCGAAGTTTTTTTGTTTTTTGTTTTGGTGGGAAGTTGAGCGTCTAGCACGGGGCTAGCGAATGCGGGAAAGAAGGAAGAATTTCAACCAACTGATCCTCGCAGATTTTTTTATTTAGCTCTAATGTTTCAATTATGTATATTATGTGCTGCATCTACCTATGTTTTCTATAATAATGAAGTGTTGAGATGATAAAGATTTGGCATATGCCTTGATCTTTTCTTGGAGGCCACCTTGGTAATGTGCTGCTTCTTGGTCAATCTGCCTATCACATTTTCTGTTACATGAGAATGACGGCTACTTAGTTCCTGTAAGTTGCCTAAAATATGTGTAATCTATTTTCCCCTACTATTCCTGCCCCTGCTTTTGTTTAACTTGTTTGACCTTTGTTTGCAGATTTTGTTTCCTTATGCTTTCTTATCATTGTTCATTTTCTTTTTATACTAGAATCTTTTTTGAACAACTCTCTTGAATGCAAGGTTATTATCATCTGATATGTATAGGTCATGTTATCTTCTTTTTGGTTTGCTTGTTAACATCTAAAACTGTTTTTGATGTTCTTTCCTCGATTAAAAAGATATTTAGTGCCTCATGGATGTGATCTAGTTGATGCTGGCGCACTACCTGTTGCATTTGGCACTTCGCATGTTGCTCTTGTCCATAGGGCACAATTAAAGGCTGGGCAGGTAGTTCTCCCTTTCAGTTATCCTTTTTTTTTGCATATTATTGGTTGTCATCATCAGCATTATCTTTATTCTAACTATTTGAGTTCAACTTTATTCAGCACCATCAACTTGTTATTATTTTTTATATTCAGAAGTTAATGATACGAAAACCTCTCTGTATGGGCACGACTAAAAACTGGTGTAATATATTAGAGTATTGTTATAAACTCTGCAAACAAATCTGCACAAACAAGTCAATTGGGTTCCACTTTTTGAGGAGGATTTTTATTGATCCACCTAATCAAGTGATAGCGTAAAATGAGTTTTTATGTAGGTTTTTTGGGGAGTGTAGCATTGCTCATCTTTTATTGGCCGAGAGTTGTTATATTCACATGTGTATATTGTGATATTAAGGAAAACTGCTTATCTTTAATTGTTTATATTCTGATAATGAGAATATTGCAAGGCAAGTAAGTTTTCTTTTGTTTTAAAATAAACTGCTTGTAGTTGGTATGTAAGCAACTTTGGTTTATGATGAAGCTTCGTTTTCTTCCGAAAGCTGCTCGTATTAATATGGGGTGTTGTAGTTGCAGCTGCGAAAAATATGCTTGGAATGTTTCTGAAATTCAGGCCATCATTGATACCTTGGTCAATACAAGAGCACTCTTGTTTATTGAATATTCTCATAGCTGTAGAATGAGCTCTAGATCTAATTTTCACATCTAAAAGGAGTGTGGATTATGAGATTGCTAGCATTTATCAGTGCATATATGCTTGTAAGGTTTAATAAGTATGCATTTGATTTCAGATTTTCTGGTTAGAATATAATAAATTCAACTATCAGGTATTTTTGGGTTAGCTTCAGCAAACTAGGATGATATTCATAATCAAGGGCTAGCCCAATTGGTTCAAGAATTTCCATGCTAGCAGATCGTATAGATCAATGGAGAAGTGATGTTATGTTGGCATACCGATAGTTGGCTTCTATGATGCACAGACACGGTTGGATATGGTAATATAATTTTTATATTTTAAAATGTGAATAAAAATTTGATAAATAAAATATTAAAAATTATTTAGAAATAATTAGTTATTTAACTAGAAATTTTGCTTAAAATGATTAACATTAGGATTTTGAGAGGCAGACGTCGTTGTCGTGTATCAGACATCGAGAGAAGAGACGACAATGTTGTTGAGAGTTGAGCATCAATGTTATGCATTAAGTATCGGGCGTCGATGTTAAGAGGGCTTATGTCGTGGGTCAATGTTAAGAATACATCGGACAAAGATGAGCTATAAAGTTGTGGGTTTAGAAATTGCTAGATCGAGCATCAATGTCAAGACAGTGTCAGTCTGTCAAACTTTGATGTTGAGATGGCTTTGAAATGTTGATGTTGTAACGACGCCATGTCGGATATGTGTGTCAAATTTGTATTTAATATTTTTTTAATCGGACAAGTTTTTGGCGTATTTGACATGTGTCGAACGCGTGTCATGTTAGATACGTGTCGGACACTACACGACTCTTTGAAAAGAAGTGTCGGTGCATCATAGGTTGGCATACGAGCATATTTTAAAGTTTTTATTATGTATATTGTAGTATTATATTACTTCATACCTTTTGCATCTTGATAAAATGTAGTTATATGTTAAAATGAGCTCTTAAAGCAACTAATAACCAACCACCTTGGGCTTTGTTGTAATGGAAGTGCTCAAACCTGTATTTAGGGGGCACCAAAGAGAGCAATAGTTTAACCTGTGAGAAACAAAGCTAGCACCACAAACAAATATGGCATTGAATCAATAAATTAAAGCATAGTAAAGAGCACTACTTTAGGATTCAGGTGATTCAGACTAAGATTGATCTCCATCCATGGGGTACGAAGCTACAAATATTTCCACTATCTGAATATGGAGGAGTGCAAATTCTCTTTCACATAACTAATAAGGAGGTATAGATAATATCTCACCAAACTAGAGCAATCTTTCATAAAAGAAAGCCGAAGAGCAAAAAAAGAACTTTTATCACTAAATTGCCAAGACGGAAAATAAATTGATCATCTCCCTTCATAATTTCAAAGAAAACATAAAGAAATCATCAGACTACTCCTTTTACATGTGATCTCATTTAGAAGTCTTGTTATTCTATCCTCTGATGATGTGTTAGCAAACTTCAATAAGCTTACTTCTCTCAGAGTATATCTAGTTTCTGGCTAAGTGTATAAATTCTCAATTGTAAATAATAATAATAATAATAATAATAAAGTTAATAATAAAATTCTCAATTGTAAAAAAATAATAATTATTATAGAATGTCCTTCCCCATATCTCTCTACCTTAAATCAAGGTTCTAATACAAAAAGGAAGCTTTGGATGAATCATAATTAAAGATATTTTTGGCTAAGTAAAATGGACATCAATTATGCAATCAAATCATGAAGATTTTGATTTTTGTTTTTCTTCCGTTAATGTTTGTAATAGTATGCATTCAGCATTCTACTTCTTAAAAATATGGAGTTAGTTGTATTAGACAATCATGTTGTATTGAAATAATGTAAGATGTTGCTTGTATGCGATGAAAGGTAAAGCTTGGTGAATTCCTTTTGTTAGGATTATTTCGTGAGTTCTCTATAAATATTTTTTATATTTTTCTTTGTGTTATTATTCTCTTTGAATGATAATATATATTCTCTATTCATGTCATTTTAATGTTGTCATGAGTAGCCCATCTTCCATTTCCATCAAATAGGCATGGTAGCCTTCAATCCAAATATTTATAGTGCCTTCTCAGCATATCTCTATTATGTTAGAAATGATGTACATGATTTATTCCTAATTATTTCCATACCCAAAATCTTCTTAGCAGCTCCAATTTCTTTCATCTCAAATATTGAATTTGAATCAACTTTCATCTTCTGGATCTTCGTCTAGTTGTGATCGAGATATCATCAACATTTAAAGACCAAATATGCATAAATTAGGGCTTAGTAATGTCTAACCGTAACGGTCTCGAACTTTTGGGGCTTGTCTGCAAAAAGGCTGTTGAGAAGACTATTCTGCTTGCAAACAACTAACATAAATGGCTCCCAAGTTGCAGCTCATGCAAACAAAGATCACTAGTTGGGTGAATAGGCTAGAAAATAAGGCTTCGTTTGGGATGACTTTTTTGGTGCTTCTTAAAGCAGTTTTCTAGTATAAAAATTTTAACTTTTGAACTAGATAGTTGCTTTAAGAAGCAATAAAAAGTCGTCCCAAACGAACCCTAAATTTCAGAATATTGTTGTGTTTTGATAATATTATATTATTCATGCTTTACGTTGGACATTTCAGCTATTTCTGCTTTTACATTAATTTCAGGTATTACTTATTCTTGGTGCTGCTGGTGGTGTTGGACTTTCAGCTGTACAGATTGGGAAGGCTTGTGGTGCTGTGGTCATCGCTGTTGTTAGGTATGCTTGTATTGTTCTTATTTTTGGTCTGTCCAGTTTATGGTTTGTGACAAAGAGGAAGAGAGTAATTTTTATAAGAATTATAACTTCTAGGGGGGATGAAAAAGTAAAGTTGCTGCAGTCCATGGGGGTTGATTATGTTGTTGATTTCACCAAAGAAAATGTAATAGAAACCGTGCGGCGGTATTTAAAGACTAGAGGGCTAAAAGGAGTTGATGTTCTTTATGATCCAGTCGGAGGCAAACTTACGAAGGAAAGCATGAAGCTTCTAAATTGGGGAGCAAAAATCCTGGTTATAGGATTTGCTAGTGGTGAAGTACCAGTTATCCCTGCAAACATTGCTCTTGTTAAGGTGGCCTATTTTTATTACCAAAATCTTTTTTTTATATCTTTTGAACAGCATACTATGTTTTGATTTAAGTTTACTTATATGTCTTTAGTTTGGCTGTATCTTATTCAATTCATGGCCAATGTTATCTAGTATGGCCCAACTTAGAACATCGTTGACTATATAAGAAGTTCCATCATAAAAATTTCTTTTTTAATATTTTATCCCCATTGGTGGTGTTAGCATTTGATGTTTAGTAGGAAATAATATTAGGAAATTGTCAATAATTCGGGAATATATATATATATATATGTTCTTAGTTAGAATTGTTCTCTGATTTATTTTCTTCCTATTGTATTATACTATACACCTATAAATAGGCAGTGTTATTTAGTGAATAAGATCATGTAATTCTCTACTCATAACGTGGTGTCATTGCCTCCTCGTTCCAATTCCTAGACTTCCATGTCCTCCCTACAATCCCTAGTCTTTCTCCAACCAAACCCCAAACACATGAATGGCGTCGCTCGTGAGCTCCAGTCAAACGACAAAACTTCTGGTATTTGATTGCAGGTGAACAGTGCGACGTCAATATTGGTGTTGCACTGTTCACCTGCGTTATTTTTCTATGTTTATCATATTTGAAGAAGAAACGCGCGAAGGAGAAAGACGGTTACCTGGGCGCAAATTTAGAGTTTGATTAGAGATGAATCACGCCATTTTTTGTTTCACTGCATTTTGGAGTGAAAAATGAGATTTTCGGTTGGAGATGCCTAGCAGTGCTTGCCTTGTTATCCTCTCACAGCTCCTTGCTTGCTAGTTGTGCAACCTTATCGAGCTCATAAACATTCAACACTCGTTTGTGGTGCTACAGTACTACATCTGCTGGCAATGCTACTTCTCCATCTTGCTTCTGCACCTCTTGTTGAGTAAATATCTGCTATCTTTTCTTTTTGAAACATAAGCTTAATTTGTTGTTGAAATTTCATAAAGAACAATACTTCTCTTGTAAAATTTCAGATTTTGACAATTGTTTGGTTCTTTTTAGGAATGATAAAGATGTCCTTGAATAATGTAAGCAATAAATTTTTGCTAAATTATGATTTAGTGACCTATGGATTGTGAATATTTTTGTAATTGCACAAAAACAATATAACTCCATCAGTTGAAAGGAAACTTGTGTTAACTCAGCTTTTCCCAATTTTATGCTATGCAGTTATGTTTGCAAGTTTTTTTCTAAAATACAAATTATGTTATGTTGTCTTAGGTTTCGTGGCTTTCTTACTGCTTCTTAAAGCATCTTTTTAGTACAAAAATTAAATTTTTTTGCATTAAAAAATTGCTTTAATAAGCAGAAAAAAAAAAGCTGTCCCAAACGAAGCCTTAGTTGCTTTCTAATGTTCTTGAATATCTAATGTTACATGCATGCTATGATATTCTCGAAATAATTCGTGTTTTTTAATGAATATTTTATGTTGATTCTCAGAACTGGACCGTTCATGGACTTTATTGGGGTAGCTATAGAATTCATCAGCCCAAAATTCTTGAGGACTCTCTGAAGGAGCTGCTTTCCTGGCTTTCAAAAGGCTTGATTAAGATCAAAATTTCTCACTCCTACAGCCTATCAGAGGTAAGCATAACACAATCCCCAGTCTCTCTTAAGCTTCGTTTGGGACGGCTTTCTTCCTGCTTTTTAAAATAGCTTTCTAGTACAAAAATTAAAAATTTTGTACTAAAAAACTGCTTTAAGAAACAGTAAAAAAGCCATCCCAAACAAAGCCATAGTAGGATAAATTTATAATGGTGAAGCAGCAGTTTGCGAAACAGCAGGTCCGCTGCTCGGTTCTTGCAATATCATCAGGGACAAAAACCCTAATAGGAATCTCTTATAGAGGAATTTCTCGATAAGTGCGTTTTATCATTATCAGCATTAGTCATATTACCAGTTATTTGTGATTATTTTCATGAATCCTCATTTTTTATTCATTTCTAGTGAGTATTACATTATATGATAAACTTATGTGCTATTTTCTTAAAGAGAAATTGGGTTTGGATATTCTCACCAAATTTTGGTGAGGATGAATTTTAAAATTCTTAGATTTATTTTGAGATGAGTATAATATATAAATAATTAGATAATTCTTATACAGTTCCCATCTCAAAATAAATTTATGATTTTTAAGCTTGTTCGGGATAGTTTTTTGTAACTATTTTTTCTCAACTTTCAAGAAGTTATTGTGCTAGAAAGTTGTTGAAGAGAATAGTAAGAAAATCTTCCTAAACAAAAGACTTGGGCTTCGTTTGAAACAAATTTCTCAATGCGTGATCATAGTTTTTGTTTGATCTTTATTTTTTTGTTGCTTAAAAAAAAATTATTAAGAAATTTCTTCTTCTTACAACCGTTATAAAAAGTTATTTTTTTTCTAGAATAATTCTATAAAGTTTTAAGAAAATTATCCCAAATGAAGTCTTAATGTCTATCATAATCAAATTTTGTTGAGGATGTTTTGACCTAATATTTTTTCTTCAATTTTTATTCATATTGTATTTGGTTTACTCTTTTTCATCACATATAGAATAAATGCTACCATGACCTCATTTTAATTCAAACTATTATAGTTTTGAGTTCAAGTTTTTACTATAGTTTGACATTTCTTGTCATGCAAGCAAAAGTTGATATATGAACAAATCTCTCTATTTTGTAGGGATTTGTTCAAAAAAAAAAAAAACATAAATCTTAATAGAAAAAAAAAGTACGGGTATTTGCTAGGGACTTGTTCTTGCTTTACACATTTTAAGGCCTTAAAAAAGAGATCCAAAAGGTGATTTTTGGGGCCTTAAAAATTTTTTTTTTTTAAGGAATTCCTCATGGGATAATTCGACTCTATTGATCACTATATTTTGGCTTGTAGAACAGTCCGCAGCCCTTTCTTTCTCCAAAACTTGTTTCAGTTATCTGACCATCGTTCATTCATATATTGCTCCTATTTCAATTTTGAGATCTATCATGAATATTTTGATCCAATTATATGGTTTCTTATACTATAATTTGGGTTCAAAATAAGAAAACAAAAAAAAATACCTAATTTTGAGAGATTGTATTTCTATCATAATCAGAATATCTTCTTTCTCATTCTTTTTTGACAGGCAAATCTTGCTTTCGCTGCTATTAAAGACAGGAAGGCTATCGGAAAAGTGATGATTGTGCTACAAAACAATTCTAAGCCCAAATCCAAGCTCTGATATGAACCTGATGAAGTAACTGGTGCACTTTTCTGCTCCTTTGCTGGTTATTTACCTCCCTTATCTCTTTATGTTTCATTTAGTTCATTTTGGACAGCTTTTTACTGCTTCTTAAAATAGCTTTTCAGTACAAAAGTTTAATCTTTATTCTAAAAAGCTGTTTTAAGAAGTAATAAAAAAATTGTCGCAAACGAAGTTTTAGTTTGCTAATTAATAAGAGGTGAGTAAGTAATCGTTGTAATCTAAAAGGCTATTTAAGGGTCCTGTCTGGTAAAATTCGCATTTAGAATGTTTCCCTCTGTTCAATCTAAATCTAATTAGGGAGAAAACTGTTCAGATATTTGGATTAAATTTTTAATTTGCTGGATTTGAAATAATTTATTATTTATTGGGAGAATTGTTAAAATTTATCTATTTCTTTAGGCATATGATAATTCAAATAATGTTTATTAATTTCTTTTAAGATAATATATTTATATAAAGCGAACTTATTTATTTCTATTAATTTTGAGTATTTATTGAAAAATTAAATCTAAGTATACTAAAGCTTCTTAATCTGGTTGTTTTTTATAGAATGGCTATCAAAACATTGAGATTTGCATATCTAAATTCAAATAATTGCATATATAACATTCAAAACATACTTTTCTATATTTGTTCTTCAAAAAAATTAAATATTTATTTTACGTCTAACAAAATAAATCAGATTCGGAGAGGCTGAGGCGATCATTGGAGAAAAGAACAGCTGATTATATTTGATATCATAAATAATTAATTTCACAATATTTTCAAGTCTAAAACTCGCTTTGGCAATAAAAATTATTTATATTCAGAAAGAATTAACACATTTCTTCTATTTAAAACCCAAATATCTTATTTAATGATGTGTAATATAAAATTAAGTTTTCATTATTTATGTGTTAAATAGAATTTATTTATAATTTTTTTAATAGTTTAATTTTTCAAATGTGTAAAAAAAAATTATTTAAAATAAATGTGACAAGAACGGGCGTTTGGTCTAGTGGTATGATTCTCGCTTTGGGTGCGAGAGGTCGCGAGTTCGATTCTCGCAACGCCCCTTCTCTCACAATCTAAATTTTTTATTTGATACGTTAAATATCTGTGAAAAATATATTTAAACAATCCCTTAAAAAGGACTGCTTACTTATCTATGCATTTATATCTAAATTTTTACATAAAACTTACAATTTTAAATTATAACAAATATAGCTTTGATATTAACTGATTAAAAACCAAATATTATATGTATGCATATTATTTAACATTAAAATTGATATAAATACGTAAAAATTTAATAGCATTTATATAAATTTTCTTTTTAAAAAATGATTGATTAGATTTTAATGTAATTACATATGTTTATATTACATTAAAAACAAGTCAAAATTTAATAGCAATGACACTTACGTCTTATTTGTATGAAATTTAAAATACGTAATCAATAAAAATAACTCATGATATTAACCACCTAAACAATTAAATTCACTACAATGCAGCTAAAAATTTCCCTACCAACCTCAGCTTGCTAATATTGTAAATCCACAAAGGCAACACCACCACAGCCATCAACAAGCCACTAACATCAAATTGAATCTCTATCTTTCAACAACCATCATCTAACACCACTCTCACTATACTGCCATCGCCGAACCGATGTCACCTAATCAGTCTCATTGGATTAATTACTTTGTGCAAATGCCAACACCGTCCGGAGCCCAATCAGAATGTGCCACATCAACCCTTCGCTCGATATTGTTGATGTGATGCATTTTGGTTGGTCTACGAATGACATTCTGCATATCTACACAGAATAATTTCTCACCTTATTATTGAGCCTTCACCACTTGATCAACACTACAGAACTATTGTCACTAAACGACAACCATCAAAACTCCTTTTCCCTCATAGAAACTACACATAATTTCCACTCATAATTTCCACCAACTCTTCATCATATTATTGTACTCTTATCATCTCAATATCAAACAAGCAAACCTTTATAATCAATACTCATATACTGATATCACTTCAACTAGGCAAAACCCAATGAAATTTTTCTATCTAAAATTTTCATATAAATACTTTAGTTTAACTGATACACTATTCATGTATTGGACTCTCCTACAAATTTTCTATCCAATAATAATATAGGTAAATGTTAAATTAACAAAATAATGAATTATAATATGAATTTTATTCAAACCATCCAAATATAATACAAAATAATATTATGAAGACTAAAAATTAAATTCATTAAAATTTAAGCAAACAAATATAACTCATTCGACCTCCCTTCAAATAAAATTATTGTCGCAGGACCTCTTAAAATGTTCAAAGAGAGGGAAAGTTGCTATCATGGCCAACTCGGGGGAAAAAAAAAAGAAAATTAAGCTTGATTTTCTAAAATTTTAAAAATGATTTCTCTAAAATGAAAAACTTTCACCACAGAGACAATTCACAAGAAAAACAAATAGGCCACAAATGTATGTAACGATAGCAACAAGCAGATTTATTAAAAATTTACTTTAAGAAGCTCTAAAAAAGCCACCCCAAACAAACGAAGCCTCAAAACTTATTTCAATATAATTTTTAGGTTTCGTTTGGAACTACTTTGTTCATGCTTCATAAAGTAACTTTTTAGTACAAAAATTTTTTAAATTAAAAATTTTTGTAATAAAAAACTACTTTAAAAGCATAAAAAAACTGTCCCAACGGAAGTCTCAATCAATCTATATAAATAATTGAGATTTTAAGCCTGTGATTAGGCCATGTTGATGTAGAAGCCAATGCTGGACTGCATAAACTTTTTGGATGGCAAAATTTTCTAAAAGAAATATTTTGCCCATAAAAAAAAAAATTCATGACTTCAAATTTATTAGGTTCAGATATTCCAGCTCAAATTTAATTAGAATTTTTTTTTAATTACTAGATTTGCTTCGAACTGATTATAATATAAAATCAATCAATCAATTCTTAAAGCAAATCAAAATAACTAAAAAAAAAAAACCATTCCATTCTAATAAAATATGAATCAGAATATTCTCAACCAAAAACTCCTCTCCATGCAAAGATAAATTATTACATGCGGAGTCCGGACGTAGAGTTATATCTGGACTCCAATAAAAAAGTGACACGTGTCCTCGTACACATTGTATAAATTTATACACACTTTATATATTATGTATATAAATTTGTATATATTGTACATAATTTTATAATTTGTACATAGTATGCATAGTTATACACACTGTGTACAAGGACACGTGTCACATTTTTATTAAAGTCTGGACATAACTGGACTCCACACGTAACAATTTCTCCCATGTAAGGGGTGGGATCTAATGCCTTAGGATGGGATATATAGGGATGGCAGTTTCATTCGGCTCTATAGTTTATATAAAAAATTTAGTTTAACTGTACAGGATTAAAATAGTTGGAAAAACAAACTCGTTGAGCCATCTCCAAAGGAACGAAGGCCTGCAGGTTTCACTAGAGCCCTGCACAAGGGGCACGTGCGCTCTCTATCAAACCTACAAAAAAAAAAAGGGAGAGAGAAAAAATATAATACAAAAATCAGTTGAAAGAATATATTTATTGGTGGAAGGAAGGAATGATTGTAACTCACCATTCAGAAACACAATCTTCGCAGAAGATGTGCTTACAGCGAAGGAGTATTGGCACGTGCATCTTCTCCTGGCATATAGCACAGAGATCACCAGCTGCAATTACCTGCACCATATAAGCTCCATATTGATTGATCATTCACATCATTTCAAATATTTTAAGGCTGTATTTGGGATGACTTTATTTCTATTTCTTAAAGCAAATTTTTTAATAAAAATTTGAAAATTTTTGTACTTAAAAATTACTTTAAGAAAAACGGTAAGAAAGCCGGCCCAAACGAAGGCTTCGTTTGGGACGGTTTTCTTACGGCTTTTTAAAGCAGCTTTTGTATACAAAAATTCTAACTTTTGTACTAGAAAGTTGTTTTAAGAAGTAGTAAGAAAGTTGTCCGCAACGAAACTTAAAATTCATCATTATCAAATTTTGGCCAAAAAATCATTTTATACGGAGTGGAAATGTAAACGTTAGACGTTTAAATTCTCCAAAGAAAGGGATGCTATATCAGTTTAGGATTGAAGAAAGAGATTTTTTAAATTATTGAAATAATTATAAGAGAATAAAATTTACAAGATGCCATGGAGTTATAAGAAAATTAATGGAATAAATTTTAATAAGAATTTATGCAGGTGTAGGGGAATTAATTTGATTAAAAAAAAAAAACTAAAAAGATAGAAAGCAAGTTCAAGGGTTTTCATTTGGTTTTTGTTGGCTTAGGGAGTACCATGAAAGTTGATCAGGCTAAACATTAAAGAGGAAAAAATGTAAGTATATTGAAGTCATTATGAACACGATAAAGCAGAGACAATATTATAGATGTTTCAGGAATGAGAAATTCTCTCATTTGGGATGATTTTCTTACTGCTTCTTAAAGCAACTTTTCAGTACAAAAATTTTAATTTTTTAACTAAAAAATTATTTTAAGAAGCAATAAAAAAATTATCCCAAACGAAGCCTAAGATAAAAGTCGAAAGGGAGATAGTTGACCTGTTCTGCTGTTGCATTTGAGCCATAATGCACCTCTTTACAAGAAAGGTCCTTCAATGCTGCAAAGAATGATCGGACCTGTGGTGCACAAAATTCGAAAAGAAATTAAAATGGGCTATGCAAAGACAATCTCAATCATCGCAAGAGATTGGCGACATGTTAAATCAAGAGGGAGAAATTATAATAATTTAAAATGGAAATCATATTAATACCTTCTCCACAATAGATGTTAACTTGAAAGTCAAGTATAGTCCAGTAGTAAGAGAAGAAAAGAGGCTTCCATATTCTTTGTTCAGGAAGAATCTGTACCAAACTGGTGTTGGCAATAATGCACGATATAGGAGGAGAAAATATTCCACAAGCGTTAGCATTTGACCCTGAAAGCAAAATTGAGATTGAAGTTATTTTTAAGATAGGTACAAGTATTTTACCTGGTCTATTATCTAGTTGTTATTTATTCGTATGAGATGCGGGAAAATAGATGAAACTGTTAGACCGGTCCCTAGTGGACCGGTCCAACCCCGGTTCTTTGCTACAGGAGAAGGGGCAGCGGCAAGCCTAAGGAGAGAGAGAGGGAGGAGTGGGCCCCACAAGGAAATCAAATTCAAACTATTTGGAGGCAAAAGAGGGGGCGGCAAGGGCAAGGGAGTAATTTGGCTTAATTAATTAATTGTATTTTTTATTTTTTTTAATTAATTAATTGTATGCTTTAAATAAGATGAAGGAATTAGGGTTAGATTTTCATGCATGATTATTGTTTCTCTTGAAGTTCTCTATGGTGTTTTGGGCTCTAGACTTCCTAGTCTAGAGATTGGAAGAGAACGATCCTCCTCTCGAATTGAAGATCAATTGTATTTTTGTTTCGTTCTTGCTTCACTTTGATTTTTATAAGATTACCTACTGTTTTTTATTATTTCCAAGAAAGTTCTTCTATTTTTCTCACTGTTGTACCGATTATTATTAGGTTTGCTTGCGAACTCAAGTATTTCTCATTAGGGTTACCTGCAAACTCAAGTATTTCCTATCAGAAACCTAGGCAAAAAAAAGCGGAAGAAGGTCAAATACAAATATAAACAATAACTTATATAGGTTCATCCAATTAGCAGCTACCACATACTGTCACCGCTATCGATCTCAATCAAATTGATTGGGGATAATTACAATACTAATCTTTTAGACACATAAGTATATCTCTCATATAAAGAGAAAAATCTAGGGCAGCCACAACTAAGTCTCTGTAAAAAATTTTCTTTAAGGGGAAGAATTAAGCTCCACGACTCAAAATAACACACGAGAAGCACCTGGATAACACTCGAAACTTCAATAGAACATATACCACCCAAAACTTCTCTCAAACAAACCATAGATAGTACCTAGAAGAAATTCATTTGATCTTTTGTTAAGTTCAATTCTGCTAACCTTAGTAAGACATAATTGTATCCCAACAAATCCATGGCCTCTGTCTGCCTCACCTGCACTATCGAGCGCCAGTGATGGAACAGAGACTATGCAAAAATCTCCTTGGCAAGCTCGCCAACCGCCAAGTAGCTAGCAATCACCACCGGTGCCACACTCACAGGCAAGCTTTCCAGGCACACACGTAGGAAATTTTCCTTCTTATAAGAATGGGTAGTTCATTATAACCAAAGTTGTGTTGCTTTTGTTTTCATGTCCCTTCTCTGATGTATTTTGATTTCGGCTATTTTCGGATCTTTCTTGTACTGTCCTTTTCATTTTTGGAATTAAAAAAAAAAGTGAACATGGTCCTAGGTTAAAAGGATGATTGAGTAACAAACTTTGTAAGATGCAGATGTTTTTTAGGGTCCTATTGAGTTTAGTAGCCTAGTTTTGGGTATTATAATAGCAAATAGTCCTTCATATAAACACAACCTTCACTTAAGATAGGTATTTTGAATTGGAAATATGTACTTCGACAATAACCTCCTCATATGGTATTGAGAGTACTTTCTCATCAAACTCAATTCAGCTTGTAGATAATCAGACAATAACCTAATTGTTGCTCTATTACAGCACTCTCTAATTTAGCTAATAGCATAAATAAAATCTATACCAGAAGAACCTGGGGAGCATATGTGGAACATATTCTAAAAGATGATATGCAGAAACAAAGTTCTAATTATCTGCAAAAAAAATGTCTTCATGGATTCAAATGTCAAAAGTCTTGAGAGCAAAGTAAAAATAGATTACCTGCTTCCGATAGCTACGGCCTCGACTGTTCTTGTAATGAATTAGCAGAATGCATTTGATCACCATGGCTGCCTGTCGAACCATTGTATCTGAAAATGAAGAACTATTAAAATACTACGGTCATTTCTGAAAGGAAATATTAAGCAGCAAATATGCACAGAACATTTATTGCATCTAAATAAGGAATTCCAACATCTGTGAGCACATTAATACCAAGTAGAATTCTCAATTGCACAAACAAAAGCTTACCTAACAACATAAAAAATTTCAAACTTGTATAAATGTGTCTGGAACAAGATGAGTCAATGATAATGAAAAGGAGATAAAATGCTGTGAATAAAACAGTTTCTTTACATGAATTTGCAAAAGATAATTTCCATAAGAATCAGCTCCATAGAGCACATACATATTACCTACCGAATGAGATAAAAATTGGTTAGTGGTGGTTGGATAGGGATTTTCCAGGTTTAACGGGGACAGAAAAAGTGCAGATTGTCCAAATGAAAAGTAGAATCTACCAAATTTATGTCTGATTCGAGAAGATCAGTTGGGACTACAGTGTGCATGTGGGTAAATGCAAATGTATTTGGGTGGGGGCCCATCCAATAATATCCATGTTAAATATCAACCTTCCGTTGCTAGACTAATCCCCCTGCCATGAACAGTGATCCGTGGGAAGTCCGCCTGTATCACATTGAATACCTTCCAAAACTAGAGTAACTAATTTAGGAAGGATTGTATTACTCTTTATTGTGTAGTTATTTGTTTCTTTATATAAGCATCTTGTATAGACTATAAATAGGGATCATGTTGAATAAAGTGATAAGCTTTTCCCTCTCGAACTTACAATTTGACAATCCACTCTTCTAATTTCCACCGATGCATTAGCCCAACTACATGCATTGCAAACAGAAAACACGTATGTATATATGTGTGTGTATGTGTGTGTGTGTATATATATATATATATAAAAGCTTTCAACCTGTCTAATTGCTCCCATCAATGGCCTTAATAAGCAATAACGGCTAGTTCATTATGCTAGAAGAAAGCATCAAGCTGGTAAGGCCTTCCTTCAAAAGCTAATCCACTCCCAAGGCGAAATATTATTATAAAAAAAAAAAGTGCGTGAAAGATAACCAAAGAAGAGAAGTTAGAAAGTATACCATTCACTAAAATAAAAAATATAGCATGCCAGAATGGTGGAATTTCCTTTGGAGGAAGCAGAACCAGTGGGTTCAGGAGATCATCATTCCTATACCACCAGTAGACACCAAAAACATGAAGCATGAAAACCAATGTTATTCCAACAAGAACTGACTTTCTTCTTTCCCCCTGCAAGATAAATTAACCATGTAACAAAGAATGCATATGTCAGTTAGTGGTATTTTTCAACCCCATTTCTTTTGTGATTTCTTCAAACAATGAATCCCAGGTAAAGAGTATCAAGCAGACTAAGTATTTAAGGATAGGCTAAAGATGAGCAAACTAATAGACTAGAGATGGTTTCATTATGTGCTTAACAAAAATCCCTGGAATGGCATGGATGATCAAGAGCTATAGCCCTTGATATAAATGCACCTGCTTTGACAAGCAAAATGAAATGTAATGGACACTCCAATATAGTATCAATCATAAACTAGTTCATATGTAGATGAAAATATAAAAGTTTATACTCATTGGGAATGCAACATATGAGCGTTGAGATGAGCGCATTTATATTCTAAGTTTGATATTGCTTATGTTGTTTTTCACCCATTGACATTCTAAGTTATGATTTTACATGGGTTTATTTTAGTGTAAAGTTGTAAACATGCTTTTAGCGATGGCGATCACTATAGAGACTGGGTTGTGTTCTCTAAATGCATGTGTTAGTTTGGCTTTCTCATTGGTTGTTTTCCTGGTCTGGTTCAATTCCAGTAGTTGGTTCTATGGGTTGCCAATTTTTCTTGTGGCTATTATCCATGCTTCTAACAGCTAATCTCTCATAGCCAGAGTCATTGATCAGTTATTTACTGCAGCTTAAGCCACCTAGAACACTGTTCATTCAATCGCTATTTTTAATTACTGGAATTACTACTTGCTGAAGCCGTGACTTTGACTGTAGTAAGGAATTGGGACTTGGGAGTCAATGCACTGGCATTGTATAATTTTAGGATTTGCCAGATTGAGATCCATGGTTTTGGGAAAACATATTTTTCGAGATATTTCTGATTTAGGGAAATCGGTCTTCTTATGATTACAAGAGTAGATGTTAATGCATGTAAAAATCAATCAACTGCTCAATGAAATTTCAGTTTTCCGCTCAAATTTGTGTGCTGATTGAGTGTGAATTCTTTGCATGTGGTGTAAATGGTGATTTGACGTGAATTATAAAAGTATTCTGCTTGAATTGACGCGAGATCTCTGCTTGAACTGACGTAATATCTGGACTAATATTTAAGTGATTTTTTTTTTCATCAACATAATTTGTGATTTATTTGCGTGGGTGATTTATTTGACCAAATTTGTTAGAAGTTTTCTTACAACAACAGTGTGATCACAATCATCGTGATATTTTATTCAAGTCAAATTTCTTGTTTGGGTCATCTTCAACTTATCGCTCTGAGGAAAATTTTCCATCCTTCATGATTTTCATTAAAGAGTTGAGAATTTAAGTAATTAAAAGTTTGTTGACTACAAATTTATTCTTCGTGAGTGATTTTCTACATCTCATCTTAAATTTGCACTAATAAACCATAGGCCTAATTCATCCAACAATGTACTTTTTGTATTCATAACCAAGTTCAATGAAGAACACGTATCAGCTGAAATTTTAAGCATAAAAAATGAAATGCTTGTAATATCTTGACAAATATGTCCAAGAACAATAACAATTCTTTTTGCAAAAACTCTACTGATATTTTTACTTATTTTAATTAACTTTGAACTAATACTAAGACATTCCCTAGAAGCAACGCCTGAATACAACGAAAAGCGTGCAAGGGCCACTACATTAAAGATAAAGATCATAAAATGATTTTCTCAAAAGAAGATATTCAGCATAAGTGGATAAAATATTTCGATAAACCTTTCAAAGAAGGTCATGAGAATAGATTGACTTTAGTGACCTCAGAACCCTAAATGAAAATAGAGATTTTTATTTTTATCATCATATTAGTAAAAGCGAAGTTTGAGAAGTTTTAAATAAAATAAAGTGTAGAAAAGCAGCAAGACATAATTATATTGGAATAGAAGTGTGAAAATGCTTAGTAGGTCGAAGAATTTCTTGGCTTACTAAACTTTTTAATATTATTTTGAAGACTAAAAAAATACCAAATGGGTGGGGGAGTGTGTTAGCTTCTATTTTTAAGAATACAGGTGATGCACAAGAATGTGCGAATTATAAAGGAATTAAATTAATGTGTCATACATTAAAACTATGAGAGAGGGAGTAATTGAGCAACGGTTACGATGTAATACTAATGTTTCTCAAAATCAGTTTGAATTCATACCGTATAGATCTACAATGGAAGTTATATATTGTTGAGAGGTTTGATGGAGATGTATAGATAGAGTAAGGAGGATTTATATATGATATTTATGGACAAAGAGAAAATATATTATAACATTCCAATATAAGTGCTCTGGAGAGTTCTAGAAAAGAAATGAGTTAAAAATGCTTATATTTAAGTCATCAATGATATGTATACAATAGTTGTTACTTATGTTCAAACACAAGATAGTTTGACCGAGTACTTAAAGGAAAAATTCTATTGGATGGTAGTGAGGCTTGAAATGCTTCATAGAGCAAAATGTTGGCCATTAAAAAAGAAGCATAAAATTAAGTTAAATGTTGTTGAGATGAGGATGCTCAAGTGGATGAAGTGTCTTAGAGACAGAATGTGAAACAAGTACATACGTGAAAAGGTTGTAGTTGCTTCAATGGCAGATAAGATTAGAGGGAGACTCCTTAGGTAGTTTGGTCACATATAACATCGGCCTTCCGACGACCCTGTTAGGAGAGTAGATGTATTAGATCCGGCCTATGTTAAGAAAGATGAAAATCTACCTAAAAATATTGGGTTAAAATTATTAAAAATGACTTTTTATTAGATTTAAATGAGAATTTTACTCTTAATAACACACAACGAAGAAAAAGAATTCATGTAGCTGATCTCACGTAGTGGGATAAAAACTTCTAGTTATAGTATTTTAATCTAACTTTGACCAAAGTATTCAGCTGGATTCTTGGGACTTCATCAAGCACCATTAATTCTAAGGAAAAGTTGCATTTATTATTAATCATAGTTCTGTTATATTTCAATTTTCTTTCATATTATCAAACCTACCACAGAAAAAGACTCAACTTCAAACGGTAGTTGCTATTAAATAAAAAAAAAAGTTATGCAGGAAAGATTAAAGCACCTTCAAAGCAGTTTGCTTCCGCAATATATCATTTGATTTGAACATCACTGCCGCAATCCAGATAGTGACAAAGAATCCTGTTACATAAGTAGAGACTAAACAAGTTATGAATTAAACACAAGATATGCAAAAAAAACATTAAGGAATTTGTATCTTTAGTAATATAACACCTTGGCCTATATAGGACAAGGTGATGGAAGGTTAAATTATTCTTAGTTCCAAATCAAACCATATTTATTAAGGATAAATAAATCAGACATGTAAAGGGTAGTCTTAAAAGGCAAATTTAACCACCACGTCTACTAACATAAAAGAATATTTAAAACGATGGAGAATGTAAAAAGTAATTCGCATATCTTAGTAAATGTTTAAAATACAGCTAAAAAAAAAAAGCTATAGCAGCATATCAAAAGGAAAAAAACAACTGGGCTTGGGTAGCGAACAAAGCACAGCTTCCACAACTATTTTCTCGCACAAATTATGCATGAGGAGCATATTTGTTAAACAGAGCACCCTTTTTAAGCTAAATAATTTTTTGGGTTAACATGTAACCAAGTTTTTAGAACAAAAAAACGATGTTATATTTTTATTGTGCTTGAATACCACAAATGTACATCTTGATAGTTAAGAAACAATCTGATAGGAAGTACTTGTATTCACAAGCAAACCTAGCCAAAATTAAGTACCAAATCACGAAAACTGCTGTTTTTAGCAGTAAAACAGCCAAAAACAGTGGGGAATTAAAGGAAAACTGTAGGAAAACTCAAAGTACGACTTGTATTCCACTAGATGATGAATAAAATAGCAAGATACAATTGATCCTCAATTCGAGAGGAGGATCGATCTCTCCCAAATCTCTAGACGCCGCTAGAGCCCGAAGGAAACCTAAATCTAAGAGATCTCAAATTTCAGCCAAATTCAAGATACTCAAACCCTAGGTAAAACAACAATTTAATGCAATACAAATCAAAAGGAAATCCCTAAACAGTCCCTACATTCAAATTCCCCTCTTAATCTCCCCAAAAAACCTTCCTATTAAGCTCCCGCAATGCTAACGGCTCGCGCGGCCTCCGCCCAGGCTAGAAATTTCGAACAATACTCCCCTCACGAAAATCCACCTAGTCCTCAAAGGTGGAGATATGCTCGTGTTCCAGTGGAGGTGGTCATCCATGAGATGACAGAGAATCCTTACTGTATTGCTGAACCAAGGGTTGTACGGAAAGAGAAACATCCTCTCCCTCCATTCTGATCACATTCAGCATGTGTAGTCCAACCATATAGTCTTCCCCCACCTCTTGCATATCCCTGACCATGGTCTTAAGTGATGTCATGGCTTTGGATAGCCCTGCATCTCCCCTTATAACCACCTTTCTCCCATCCACCATTAATTCCATCGTGAGTGCTCCCCAATTGTCCTTGGTTTCCCCCAAGGTTTGCAACCACTTCATCCCCAGGATGACATCAGTGCTTCCTAAGTCTAGTGGGAGAAAGTCCTCCCTTACTGAATCCCTGGATGGTCAACACCACTCCTTTACAGATTCATTGGCCTTTCTCCACCTTTCCTGTACCCATCATCACCCCATAACAACTGGTGTCCACCAATTTTACTCCCAGTTAGTGACGACCTCAGTGGAAATGAAATTATGGGTAGCCCCCTATCAATTAGCACCGCCACCTCACGGCCAGCTATCTCTCCTTCACTTTCATAGTTATGACTCGGAGTGAATCCCACTACAGAGTTTAGAGAGACTTCTGCCACATCCAGGTGCAACTTCTCCTCCTCCTCTCCAGATCTGCTCCCCCCTCCCTCCTCGTCTTCCTCGTCTTCACAGACAAGGAGAACCTGAAGAGTTCGGTCCTTGCACTTATGCCCTTGGCATGTACTTCTCATCACATCTGAACGCAACCCCTTTATCTCTCTTATCCCTGCATCTCCTCTGTCAGCCTTTGAAATTTTTCCCCACTCCCTCCTCCTAACTGGCTTCTCCCGGGTGTCTCATTACTGTTGCCTTGATCTAGGCCCCTTGGGTGCTAGAAGAGTGGTCGTCGTCCTGAAGAGCCTCCTGAGCAGTTTCCTCGAGCCCCTCTTTCTGCTTTCGTTCTGATCTTCTACCAACTGCCCAGCTCCATAGCCTTTCCCAGGTTCCTCGGCTCCAGTACCCTGACTGCTGTTCGGATCTCTGGTTTCAACCCCTTCATTGAAGTTCCCTCTCAAGGCTGACTCTGAAATGTGATCCAATATGCTAGCCAGAGTACTCGAACCGATCCCGATTAATTCTGCCACAGTCCCTTCTTGAGTCAAGGCAAAGAATTGCTCATAGAAATTCCTCCCTCGTCGGTTCGGAAACGCTCTAATAAGCAATCCTTGAACTCTCTCCAGCTCCGAATGGGCTCCCTCCTGCACGCCACTGATACCATGCCCAAAACTTTCCCTTCCAGACACAGAGACCCGCCGCGGTCAAATTTTTCATTCTCTGTCAACCCGTTGACAAGCGAAGTAACGCTCCACTCTTTGTAGGATCCAGCCATGGCAGTCTTCACCCTCAAAGACGGCATCTTCAGCTTCCTCACTCGTGGGTCTCCCCAGTTTCCTCGGGTATCCTCCATAACCTCCCCTTCCTCGAAGATGAGGTGCTCCCCAAGTGTCCGGTCCTCCCTCCGGAGTTGGTATCCGAATCCGTCGTCATATTCCCTCTTCCCCTTTCAAAATCAGCACCTCGACGCTGAAATTCTTCTCTTCTTCCGCCAAAATCTGCACTTTCGTCAATATTCCCTCTTCTACCTTCAAAATCAGCACCTCGACGCTGAAAATTCCCCTCTTCTTCCGCTAAATCAGCCCCTCTTCGATCATTTCCCATGCTCATCTCCTCCCTAGAAAGTGGCTCTAGATGTGGCATGTCGTCTTCTCCCTCAAGGATCTCTACATCCTGATTCCTCCTCCCCCTAAGACGGGTTCGGATTTCCTCTACGGAGTGGTCTCCGGTAGTCTCTCTTGCTTCCGACGTCGTCGATTAGTCTTCATCTCCAATAAATTTTTTCATCATTTTTTCCATGGCCGTTGTTGTTGGAACTCCATCCAACCTTTCATTATTGGCGGTGATTTCAAGGAATTTTTCCTCCAAATCTAATTTTAATTGGCCAAATTCGCCTTCTAGGACTTTGATCTTCTTTCCGGCCATCTTTCTTTCAACGAGTCACAAGAAACCTTCTTCCGAATGCCAAAAAACCAGCTGAAATTTCAGGATTTCAGCCGCCGATGGTCTCAAGATGGTGCTTTGATACGAATTTGATAGGAAGTACTTGTATTCACAAGCAAACCTAGCCAAAATTAAGTACCAAATCACGAAAACTGCTGTTTTCAGCAGTAAAACAGCCAAAAACAGTGGGGAATTAAAGGAAAACGGTAGGAAAACTCAAAGTACGACTTGTATTCCACTAGATGATGAATAAAATAGCAAGATACAATTGATCCTCAATTCGAGAGGAGGATCGATCTCTCCCAAATCTCTAGACGCCGCTAGAGCCCAAAGGAAACCTAAATCTAAGAGATCTCAAATTTCAGCCAAATTCAAGATACTCAAACCCTAGGAAAAACAACTATTTAATGCATACAAATCAAAAGAAAATCCCTAAGCAGTCCCTACATTCAAATTCCCCTCTTAATCTCCCCAAAAAACCTTCCTATTAGGCTCCCGCAATGCTAACAGCTCGCGCGGCCTCCGCCCAGGCGAGAAATTTCGCGTGTTTAGCGTCTGGGCCGGTCCCGCGTGGACCGGCTGGACCGGTCCACTGGACCGGTCTAACACAATCATGGAAGTTTTAGGACACAAAATTCAAATTAAGCAAGATGTGTAGGGTTGTGAGTAAGCCTACTAGATGAACTATTCAATACTCATTTTTATAAAGCTCATTTATGCTCATTTATTTACACAATTGAACAACAAACTTGAATAAAAGTTTAAATATTCATCATATAAATGAACCTTGACACTAACTAGCTTGTTCATTTAGGTTTGTAAACTGTTTTGTTTGTTGTTTAACAACTAACTCGCTAAGAACTCAATAAAAAGCTCATTTAATGATAGCGTAAATCCTTATTTCATGACTCATTATTTGTTGTTGCATATTTTTTTCTTATATTATATACACTTTAAAAATTATGAATATTATTTGAGGCACATATATGATGAAAAATTAAATAAATAGATAGATATATAGATTTAAATTTCTTCTATTAAAATTTAAAATTTACCAAAATAAATTAAATAATACCAAATGAATTACGTCAAATTTTATTAAAAACTATAAATCCATTATGTCTAGTACTTAGGATATGTGTAAATCATTAGCATCAAATTAATAATTAATTAGGCTCAATTAAAGCTTGATTACGGCTCAAACACGATAAGAACATAAATGAACAACCTCAAACAAGGAAACACTTAACTTGATTGGGTTCATTTACATCCTTATGAATAAGTGATATTGAGAGATAGACAAACCTCCTCATGTTGTAATGCCTTAACCAAATTGTAACATGTTTACTTCACTTTGAAAAGGAATTTCAAAGTTACCAATGTCATATGTGATCTTTATGCTAAAGGATTGATTATGTGATATAGAGATATGACCCTTCATGGCAGAATTGATTATGTAATAAAGAGATATGACCCTTTATATAATGTTTTAAATCATTTTTTAGTCAAAATATTTCTACTTTTAAAAGTAAATTTTTTAAAGAAATACACTGAGTCTTGACCTATTTCCATAAAGAGAAGTTTGCATGGCCATTCCATCATTTAAAGAATAAAGTGGAATAGTTTATTATAGTAAGCTAGAAGCATGTACTGATGTACCAAGATCTCTAATGATAATCAAGTAATATAATCATAACATAGACTCTAATATGGACCCTCAATGCAAGTCAGGCTCAAAACTAAAAAGAAATAGATAGGGATCATTTGCTGCTTTCCTAACCAGCAAGTGTAGTAAGATATGAAAAGTAAAATTAACTCTACTTCCCACCAAGGGTAATGTTGACATTAAATGCAATGTTTTGAACTATTTTAGTCAGAAACACAACGATACCATACTAAGGTTACCCAATAACCAATTAACCACCGTAAAAAGTTGGACAAAGCATCCAACCTCACCATACACTAGAGAAGCAACCATAGAAAGCCTTAAATAGTATGACTAAGTTATTAAAGCTGCTAAGAAATAGAGCTATACACCAATAACTTTCACCAAATATCTAGAAAAATGCAACATGAGACTTCTGAAATAGATTTCCAATGTAAAAATGGAATAACAAATAAAAAATTCCGGAAAAGGATCGAGAACTCTGCACTTCATGGCAGACAGAAAAATGTGTAACCAAAATTCACAAAGAAGCATTACAACTTGGACCATGTCAAAACTTGTATGTTGAATAATAGCTAAATATCTCTCCAAAAAGAGAATAATAGCTAAATACATCAACACTGATAAAAGCACCAGATATACTGTTAATATCATCAAGCTATTGTAGTGTTTAGCTGTTGCCCCATATGGCATTGATGATAGTGTGCTTCGGTATTTTTTTTTTTTTTCTTTTATTTATTAGAAGGAATTGCAACGTAAAATGGTGGAATAGACCATTTACACATATGGTCTTCCTACTAATCAACATGTGCAGAAGCATTGTATGCAAAATCAGATTTCAGAATAGAGGGCTCCCATTTTACATTTTCAGATTATCGACAAAAACTCTGCAAGTGAACTACAACAAACTTCATAAGGAATATATAGAAAAAAAATTAAGCCAAAG
This sequence comes from Dendrobium catenatum, assembly GCF_001605985.2. NCBI lineage: Eukaryota > Viridiplantae > Streptophyta > Magnoliopsida > Asparagales > Orchidaceae > Dendrobium > Dendrobium catenatum. Next base: position 195,767 of record NW_021319320.1, read on the forward strand.
CACCATCGCCAACATATATAATTTTTCAAGGCATTTGACTCCCAGTAAGCCGCTACAACAATGTTCGACTGTAATGAATTGTACCACGTATAAAGATTCTAAATCATTCATCTGCAAACACTTCCTACACAATTCAATAAAATCAGTGAAAGATGCAACCATATCGATCATCTTATGTTATGTCATTAAAAACTAGAAATAGGAATACCTTGCAAATGCTGTCGAATGAACACTACCAACAAAAGCAACGAGAAAGGGAGTATCTGCTCAACCCATCTCGCAAGCTGCTGAATATCATATCTCTGATAAGATGACTCCCTATTGTTAGCTTCCGCAAGGTTCGCATCACCATCCGAGCTTTGCGTATTAGCAGATGAGACTGAAGGCAGCTGAGATGCTGGCGATCCACTAACCTCGCGAACCCGGTATTCTCTCCCACCATCGTCTCCAACCCCACCATCACCAGAAACCCTAGTAATCACCTCCGCAGAAACACCATTCTCGCCGGTCGATGTATGAGCCTGGCTCTCATTATCCCCTGATGGAATAATCCTTATCAAGACCTCCCCATCACCTCCAGAATTCGTATTCAACGATCCCTCCGGCTGAACCGAACCATGGTCCAGCCGGACGCCGTTGGCTTCTCCAGCAAGCAAACTCGCACCCTCCGCATGGTTGCTCGATCGCGGCCGCAGGAGCCCGGAATACTCCAGAAGAGCAGTCAGCGGCGCCTGAATGAAACCCGCAGTCGAAAACTGCGCGGAGTAACTCCTCGTGCTGCCGCCGGTCGCAGTGGCGCCGGCAGTCCGCGAGGTCCAATAAGCATCGGAATTTCCGCCCGATGTTTCCATGACGGAAAGCCCTACACTTGGTTGAATTCAGCGGAAGCTTCTGAAACAGTAAACGCCCTAAATTTAGTTCGGAAGAATCGCGGGTCGAATTCGAAGAGAGGAAATGGAAGCGACTGGTATCAATCGGTGCGAAATCTCTCGGAAAACCCTAGAAGAAGAAGAAGAAGATCTTGCATTGACGGGAAGAAAGAGGGGATCGGATTTCTCTGCTACTCTTATCGATGGAATAGCTCACCATTTCTGACTCAGAAAACTTCTTTCTCGATTAATTAAAGAGAGAGGGAGGAATTCTTGCAATGAGGTAAGGGATCGCATAAGCGCCAAATGTGATAAATACAATGTAGTTTTAATAAATTAATTATTTATCATAAATATATCAAAACAAATGAAATTATTATAAATCTCATTATAATAAAAATTAAATCAAAATGCACAAATTTTTTTTCAATTAGTTTTGGAAGTTAAAACTCCTACTTAAGACCTATTTGAGATATTTACAATAATTTTTTAAGAAGATGATAGTGAAGCTTTTATAAGAAAATAAATTGTATTAAAATTATTGCAATTTTTTTTTTAATTTGAGAACAATTTTGTTATAACTATCGCACATTAATAAATTTAACTGCAAAAAAATAGTATTGCACAACAATTTTTTTAAAAAAATAGTTAAAAATAACAAAAATAATAATTGTCAAATAAAAATATGATTATCTAAAAAAATTAAATAATTAAAAAATTGTTTCAAATAGATTATTAAATTATAGTTTTAAAGTTGAAACTCTTTTTTAAACCATATAACATTAAAATGATATCTCCCCTGATTTTTAGAATAGAAAACAAAAAAATAGAAAACTTTTTTTTTTCAAAATTGTTTGTAAGAGAATGACATAGCATTTTTCTAATAAAACTGTGAAATTATATAATAAAATAATTTTTATAAATTAAACTTTTGGTAACTATTTGATCTTGATTTTATCGAGTTTTGACATAAAGATTTAGTCAAATCATTTAATTTGACAACAAGTTAAGCTAAATTTAACTATAAGCATTCAAATCCATTTTATAAGCAATAAGAACGAGTTAAATTTAAATACTTAAAATTATAATTAAATACTGATTGATTTAAGAATAAATTGATAAATAATAATATAAAATTAAATAATTATTTCAGAAATAAACATATAAATTCAAATAAAAAATTAAATAAATTTTATTTTAAATTGGGTAGAAATTTTTTATAAATAAAAGATAAATTTATTACCAACTAAATGTTTAATTTTAATTATGGGTTTATTTATTCAAAACTAAGGCTTCGTTTAGGACAGCTTTGCATTCTAAATCAACTCTCTATTACAAAAATTTTTAAACATAACTTGTCCCACAACTTTCTTATTGTTTTTTGAAGCAATTATTTAAAAAAAATATTATTTTTGTACTGAATTATTTTTAAAATCAATAAAAAAACCATCTCAAAAGAAGCCTAAGATGCCAATTTAGTTTAGGCTTCTACAACAATCGATGCCATCCTTTTATTCCTTAAATTTTTAAAGCTAAATTTCATTTTTATTAAATTTCTATACTGATTAGGCAGAAATATTTATTTTTAAATTAGTTCATTATTGTTGCATCCTGGAGTATTCACGGCGGTAGAGAAATATAAAGTTTAACGTCTTAGCGTTGTACGAAAAATCCGGCACGCAATCAGATAAGAGAGAAGGTGTGTAGTATTTATGAGACACCAAGATTTTTACGTTAAAAACTTCTAAAAAAGGGGGAAAAACCACGGGGCCTTGCCAGTATAAATGAATCCACTAGTATTGTAGTTGATTATAAATGAGGTCCTTCCTCGGGGGAAGGCCTTAGCTTGATGTACATCTTATAAAATACATTACATGGTGGCAATGTAAAGCATCACTGTTGATGTGCTTGTATGGTCTAAAGGACTATAGTCGGTGGACGACGTAAGTCAGAAAGACCGTAGTCAGCTGGCGATGGTGGTCGAAAGGACTATAGTCAGCGGGCGATGTTAGTCAGAAGGACCATTGCTGACAAGCAACGGAGGCTAGAAGGATTGTATCTGATATAAGTCCAGCATTGGGAAGAAATTTAGCGACGAGCCGAGGTCCGGCATCGGGTAGAAGTTTGACATCAATTGGTAGCCGAGGATAACTCTGGCGTTAGATGGTATTCGGGGATTACTCTGGTGTCACTTGGAGTTCGGGTGAAATTCCAGAGTCACTTGAATGTCGGGCAGAACTCCGGCGTCGGGCATAATTCTGGTGGCGATGGTCGAGGAGTTTCTTCCCTCCTATCCTTCTCTTCTTCTTCTTCTTCTTCTTCTCTTGCTTGGCCCCCCCCTCTTAAGAGAAATGATGGGTCTATTTATAGATTTCCTTGAGTGGCATAACTTGTAAATAGATGAGAGATCAGTGGCAAATATTGACTGGTATGAATGGACGGTCGATATTGAATCCCTTGATCGTGAACCTTTCATCAGACAATTGAAGGTCATAATGACATCAAAATTTGGTGATCTTGGGCCCGTTGGATTCGTCTCGTCGAGCCGCTCGATTCAACTAAAAGCACGTCATGTTTGGAAATCGTTTGATAACTCAAATTGTGGTTTGAACATTCCAACAGTGCTTCGGGTCCTTGATTTGGACTCATTTGGGCTCAGATTGAGTCGATTTTGGTGTCGTTGGGTTCATATTTCCGAGAATCAGTTCGACAGTAAGTTTGCTGAAATCAAAGTTCAGATGCTCTCGGATTTAATTTTTGAAGTTTCCAACTTGATTTTTGCCTCGAAATTCATGCCCGATCAAGACAATTTTTACATGGCGTATCAATTATATTACTAAAGAGTTAGGATTCAATGCCATATAAACAATTAGATTATATATTAAGTTGATTGATGCACTTTTTTATGATTTCTTGATAATAATAAAATTGTTAAAATTTTGAAAACTGTAAGCCGGCTTTAATGAAAACAATGAACTTTTCCAAGATATTTTTCCTTTTTTCAGAAAATCAAAAGCATAGAGGCTATCTAACATATGACAAAAGAGTCTTTGATATCGAATTTTTTTTAGGGACATTTAGGTCAATTAAGCTTTCGTTTGATACAATTTTTTTATTAATTCTTAAAATTGAATTTTAGTACAAAAATTAATTTTTTTTTAAACTCTATTTTAAGACTCAATAAGAAAGCTGTCACAAAGAAAGCCTAAGTCAAACAATGCATAAGACACAACTCTCCTTGGCCTATTGGTTGAAAGCTTAGGCTTCCAACTAAGAGGTTCAAGGTTCGAGTCTTTGTGTATGCGTTGTGTGTGTGAGTTTGCCTTAAATGGCCTAAATGTCCCAAAAAAAAAAAAAATATTTTAAATTATATTAATTAAGTTTAATCGGTAATGGCTTAGGCGTGTAGGGTTTGCTTTTAATCTTCTCTTGTTCGTCCTTGTTGTTCGGCTTCGTTTCTTCGCAGGTTTAGAGATTGCACAAGTCACTTCTTTGGCTCCTTAGTGGTTGTTCGACTTCGCTCCTTCAACGACTTTCCCTTCCTGTCGGATCGAAAGTTACGACATTTTGATTGAAAGCATCAACGGGAGCTCACTGGCCATGAAGATAACTTTCTCCCTTTCTCACGCTACTTCGGCCAGATCCCATAACCAAGGGATTTAGTAAATACGGGGTTTAAGCCGTAAATCCTTAAATCGGGAATTTACCCATCAGCGGGCTTTAACGCGAGCACAAAAATCGTTTGGCTGGATTTAGCATAACTCTAACTTAAATCCCGCTGTAAATCCGATACCATACAGCCCCTTAGGAGCTGTTTAGCAACAAGTAGGATTTAACTTTGAAGAATTTAGTAAATCCTATAAATATCACATAGACCCTAATTAGTTAATTAATTATGGCCAACTGATCCTGACGCAAAGCGTCCATATAATAAAATTGTATTTTCTTGTTAGTGATTGGTGTAGCTCTATTTCTTGTGTAGCCTATTATGTGACTACCTAAAGTCTATAAATATAGGCTAATGTCTTGTAATAAGGATATATTTTGAGATATGAATATGATGTGAGTTTAGTCTCATGTGTTTCCTGTATCCTAAGAGTGATTCTTAGGTGGTGGATCTTTCCTCCAAGAAGTTCTTGGAGCGGTGTCCGGCGACCGTCACCAGATTGTCGACGTGGATTCGTCGAGCCCCCTACCTGGCCGGTGTCATTTGGTATCAGAGCCGGCAAGTTGCTGGCTTTCTTGTCCGTTGTCGTATCGCCTCCTTCGCCGGCGACATCTGGCATTGTTCTTCTGTATCCTGAATTCCCTCAGGTGACGGTACCCTGTGTTGGCCTTGGGTCCGATCTCTGATCGCTTTCAGGTGGTGGTGTTCTCGTGTGGTTCTTGATTCCAAGATTTCGACAAATCAAGCAGCTGATCGCTCCAGTGAGACGAACAATTGTAATTCACAATTGTATCGCATTCCCTGTGTTGATTTTCGTTCTCGTGACCGCGACGTCTCCTCCGAGTCCGGCAGAGATGCTGGCGTTGCCGACAGTGCATATGAGTTACTGATTCGGAAGAAAGAATCGGTTTCTTGACGAGTTCTCCATTTTTCTTGGTGGTGAAGCCAGGCGAAGCTAGCAGAAGCCGTGGTTGTGTTCGCCGGAGGTCGTTTGTCACCCTTCGAGGAGTCGCATTTGGTGTCATTTGGTACTAGAGGCAAGAGAAGCCTGAGACAGTTGATCCACGGGAAGTGTGCGCGAGAAGCTAGTTCAGGCGCTTGAATTCGGAGGCGCAGTGTTCGCGAGGAAGATTGCTCATGTGAGGGTCAGACGGCTTTGGCTGTTTGACGTGGACGGCTTGCGGTGAACGGAGGAGATCTTGGCCGGAGGCTACGCGGCCTGGTGTCGCGATCGGAGGAGTTCTTGGCCGGGTTCGCTGGTTGAGCAAGGGGATCGAGTGCTGAGCTGGGAGGCGTGTAGGAGCAACTGGGAGTTAGACAAAGAAAACTCATATACAAGTTGCATCAGATTAATGTTGTCTTGTCCTTGATCTGACGTTCTTGGATTTCTCCAAAATATTGTGAGGAGAGGAAGGAACGAAGGTGTCGTGGGATCCGAGATTCTGCAACATCACTACTGAAGCTTCTTCTTGATCTTTTAATTTCTTTCAGTCGCCTATTTCTGTATTTCCGGCGACAATAGGAAGATTTTAAGCAAGTTTGGCGCCATAAGATGTCACCTCGACGAAATCATGAAAGACCACTACAAGAAGCAGACATCGAAGATCTCCTACAAGAAATCGCCCGACTCAAACTAAGATTGTCAAGGATTGAACGAAGATCCTTACATACCGACGACGACGACGAGGGCATTTTAGATGATCAAATCTCATCCACCCCACCCTCGATCGAATTCAGCTTCGAAGAAATTGAAGATCCATTGCTGAAATCGCCGTATTTGCCTTTCTTTGATGAACCCGTATATGACGTGTATGAGGATGACATGTTCGATGGAGTTCTTTATCTGGATCAACCCATAGATGATAAAGATGAAAAGAGCAAGCCAATTCAAGAGGATATCGCTGAAAAGAATAATGGTGGAGTCGACCAAAGTGTCGAATGCAGTGGAAATGTTGATACCATAATTTCTGCATTTGAAAGTGTTCATGATGGATGGATTGTTATTGAACTCAATGAAGGAGACCATGTTCTTCTTATCTTCACAGGAAAATGCAAGGAAAACGTGCTTTGTATTGGCCTGGCAGTTGTTGGTCTTGGGGCGGCAAGAGATGCAAGAATTGGAATACAAAGCAAGGGTATTTCATTTGATTATGCTACCTTTAAGAAATTGAAGATTTGTAGGAAACTTGACACCGGGTGGAAATATCCAGACCGATTTAGCCAACCAAACCCACCTCCTTATGGTGGCCAACCGGATCTCTTTCTATGAGCTCAAAGTTCCCTCCTACCCCGGTAGAATGACGCATGAGCGTCCATATAATAAAATTGTATTTTCTTGTTAGTGATTGGTGTAGCTCTATTTCTTGTGTAGCCTATTATGTGACTACCTGAAGTCTATAAATATAGGTTAATGTCTTGTAATTAAGGATGATTTTGAGATATGGGAATAAATGAATAGTGAGTTTAGTTCTCATGTGTTTCCTAGTATCCTAAGAGTGATTCTTAGGTGGTGGATCTTTCCTCCAAGAAGTTCTTGGAGCGGTGTCCGGCGACCGTCACCGGATTGTCGACGTGGATTCATCGAGCCCCCTATCTGGCCGGTGTCAGATCCATAAACTCCAGAAACATTAAAACAAAAACTATTATTCTTCCACAATTTTTGCTATTTATGACACAAAATGCTCAGATTGACTAACAAGCTTTAATTAATTCAGTTACTTAAGGATCATAAATAGGAATGTAACGATGATTGTTGACAGATGAGGCCTGTAAATTCTTTTTTTAGCATTGAGATACAGAAATCATCAAGAACAGGGTATGCTTCTTTGGTTCTGGGATGAAATTCGAAATTTTGATGATTATTTATGATTTCAAACGATATAAAAACATTCAGTAGTGCTTGACATCAGTGTGAAAAGATTACTTAACTAACAGGAGCTAAAAATTCGTCATTTGCAACAGTAGGTGTCTGACATTGTCTCCAGGAGGTCACCTGCATGCAAGGAACTAAGCAGGATCAGATTGCTGCAAAAATTACTTTGGATAGCTTCAAAATTATAGTTAAATTTTCAAGAGGCATCAAGGAGCTTCAATTGTAGGAAAAACTATTTTGTACGGAAACCGAATGCCATTTGGAGATCAACCAGAATGTGCCACGTCATTCTTTCGCTCGGTATTGTGATTTGATACTGCTCGGTACCGTGGCTCGGTATCGCTGACATGGCTGCACATGATTCGCCTCCGGACGTAGAGTTGAGTCTGGCTTCCGCATAGAATAATCTCTCCAATTGTAGTGAGAACCACTTACATACCAAAAAACTTTACACGAATTCAAATAACTCGAGATCGATATCCGAAAAACACCAAGATTTCTGAGTGATTTTGTGAATATTAGAGGAAGGGAGTTAAAAATGATTTTTAAAAACGTGGTTGAAAAATCTCACGCCGATGACATTACAATGTCAACATATAGATTGGCATGCCCTAAATTTTAGACTTGAAAGGTTCACAACAACAATAATAACATCAAACCTTTATCATACTATGTGGGATCGGCTACAAGAATCTAGTTTCTCCATTGTGCTCTATTAAAAGTTGAATTCTCATTTAAATCTAATAAAGAAATGTCACTTTTAATATTTTCTAATAAAAAATTTTTAGATCTAGCTCTACCATTATTAACATAAATCAAATATAATATATCTACTTTCCTAACTGGGTCATCAGAAGGCTGCCATTTTATAGACTTGAAAGGTTCACAATCAAGAAAAATGAAAAAATATTTGTTTACTTACATATAGATAGTTTTTTATTTTATTGAATATTACATAAGTATATTTATTTTGTAATTTGGGAGAGGGCGGTGGCATGAAGTGTTGGACTAGACAGAAAAATTGCCAGCTTAAGCGGAAGGTTGCAAGCAGCTGGTGCAAAGCTAGCCGGCATAAAAATGCTGCAGATTAAACTAGATTTTGTAACACCTTATAATATCTACGTTCTCAAAGGGCACAGCCAAAGCATCCATGTCGCAATTAAAGTGTATCGTCAAAGCAGCATAAGAAATCGAATCCAAATTTTAAAAAAAAATGCCTGAGAACATTCTTCATAATCTTGAAATTGCACTGCAAAAAAGCCAGGTTTTTAACTGTAAAATTTCATTCAATTGCCTCGTCAGAATCATCTTGATGGTATATAAGTTCATAGCTACCCAGATTCAATTACCTGAAATGGATTGAACATAGGCAAGAGGCCAAGAGGGCATGGGCATTGTACAAGTTTAATGAGTGCAAGAAACTGACCATCTATTTCATAAGCTTGCAGCAGCTGAGGATTTGGCTGCTAAACCAGATATAAAATAGTTGAAAACCAATAAATTGCTGCGAAGTAGAATAGTACAAATTACCAGGTATTTCAATTTTCTTTCAAACAAATCAAGAAACCAAAATACAATTTGCAATAAAGTAATTCATGAAACAACATGATCTTGACACATGTAGTGATGTGAAACATATGTTAATGGATGGTTAATTAGGAAATTGCACGCTTGATCTAGAGAACAATATTATTTAAAAGCTTTTAAGCGATTAAACGACGAGATAAAACACAAGCGTGGTGTCATAAGTTTAGGCTAAGTCACATACATAAAAGTTAAAACCACAAAAGTAATCAATTACTCTTAACATTGCATGCGAGGTAGGTTTCAACCATGAATCCCTCCACTAACAATAAGACTAGTCACTACAAGATGATCCCTCACTCAACTCTTCCAACTTCTAGGCTTTAGCGGAGAGTAATTAACAAGCTTCTTATGAATCAATTAAATCACATAGTAGGATAACTATGAAGATAAGAGACTAAGGGAAAGAGTTCACCATTATCAAGCACTAGGTAGTAGTTGGAAGCCTCAGATCAGCAGCGTCATTAGTCTCCAAAGTTTGGACAGCAATTTAGAATGACTAAGGAGTTCTTGGCAGCAGTTGGGGGCCTTCCTGTTGAAGGCGTGGTGCAGGGGAGCATGCTGAACTATGTGGACAGCAACTTTGAACAGCAGTTTGGCAGCTCCTGAGTGGTAGACAGCAAGTGAACCTGACTTGGACGCCTTGGACAGCAATCGGAAGGCCCTGGACAGCAGCTTTCTAGGTCCTAAATCTCAGGGCAGCACTTCGAACCATTCCAGATTTCTGGACAGCAAGTGGAAGGAGGGGAAATCGGTGACTTTCCTCTCCGGGTTGCGCAGGAACTAAGGGATTTTAGTGGGGAATCCCGTGGGCAGCTGTGGGAGAAAATATTTGGGATCCAGTACTTGCTTAGGTGGCCAATATAATTAAATTCAGATTAAGTGAAATTGGAGGGATGAATTTGAATTTGAATTCAAATTCTAATTGTGAGAATTAAAGTGGATGAGAGGGAATTTAGGGAGAATTAAATGGGGAGCAATTAATGCAATAGGAGAGAGAAAAGTCTCATGAAGGGCCAGCCACATATAGAGAGGGAAGAGATTAATTGTCATTAGTGAGTGGGGACCACAACACTAATCAAAGATTTATTAAAATCTGAATTAAATCTCAGATTTTGTAAGAAAAGGAAAGTTTCCAAATAGGAGGTCTATCAATTAAGATTAATTTGAATTTCAAATTCAAATTGAAATTCAATTAATATGATAGCCTAAAATCAAGGAGTTATTTTAGGAAAGTAGTCAATGCTTCATGAGAAATTTGGGGAGAGGTGGGGAAGAGTTTCCAAACTTAGGTGGATGATGTGGACAAGTATTTTGAAAACTCCAAATTAAAATAAATTGAAATTGAATCAATCATGCAAACTTTCATAATTTGGAATTCCAAATTTGGAAAGAATTCAAAATTTGAATTCTAAATTTCAAATTCAACATGGGATGAGGGAGGGGAGTTGGCCGGAAGGGGAGGGGCGGCGGGAGGTGGTTGGCCGGGATGGTGGTGGTGGCCGGCGGCAAGATCCAAGGTGGGGGAGCCGGCGGCTAGGGTTTGGGGGAAGGGGATTTTGTGGAGCTTCTAATGAGAGAGAGATGGTGAACGAATAAACATAAAATAAACTAGAGAACTCACCAAGAGATCTCAAAGGAAGAACTCACTAAGAGATCTTGTTATGCACTCACAAAGAGAACAAAAGGGAGCAATTTTCATTTCATTCATCAATACTAGTACAATGCATGAAGCCTCCTATAAATAGGCCAAAATGAAACAAAAACTAAAAGACATAAATGCCCTCGGGGCTACAATATCAAATGACCACCCCTAGGGGTAAAATGGGAAAACATGAAAACAAAATAAACTAATACATAAGACACAAAAGAAAATAATAAACTCCACATCATAGCCGTCGATCTTTTGATGTCCTCATCACATGCAGTCCAATGTTTTCTCAGCCAAGATCTTCAAAATCAATACCTAAAGTATTGGCCCAATAGTGCATCCCATGAAAAGATTAAAACAGCCCACTGAACGGTATTTAACCCAAAAAGAGGAATAAAAAAAAGGCAAGACAATCAAAAGGAAAGGGGATAAAAGAGAGCATAATGATATCATGACCAGCAAACCCAGGCAATCTATTCAATGATTTCGCCTCGTCTATCAGGAAAACCAACTCTTTGAATTATTTTATTAGATGATTTTGTCTTTTCTAATTTGCAATCCAAGATTTACTTGATTTTCTACCTTCTGCAAATACTTCCTCTTCACTCGTAGGATTTAATTTGATGGCTAGGTAGGATGTTTGGATTCAACGGGTGGGGTTGATGTGCACACACAGAACAGCTTATTTTGTTGTACATGGGTGTTTCTGTATGAGCATGCATGTGTTGGAGGGTGGAGGGAGGTTGTGAATTAAGGCTTGGTTATTTTTTACGCTCCCATTTTTGCATGGGGGAAGATGCATGTCTTATGCACAAGGTGGGGTTGCAAGCAAGAATGGGTAGTTGTGTTTTAAAATGTTGTTCTTCTATCTTTAAAGGATGAGTAAAAGACGCCATGCAATTTAAGCAAAACCTTACATGTTGTCTCATAGTGATGACAGATTTTCTAAATGTCTATCTTTTATCATTGGATGATGAGGAAATGATACAAAGCCGCTCGAGCAGTACATTCATATAGTGTGAAAGATGCCATGGTGATTTATCAATATCATCTGAATCATTATGACTATGGTATTCATCTTATGCAGTACAAAAAGTGCATATATAATTAATTGTCTTCTATGTTGCACCGATACGGATATGGAGGCACGGATACGACATGATACAGATATGGGACACGTCAATTCTAAAAAAATACATGGTACAGGTACAGCACGGACAAGGCATTATAATTTATAAATCATACATAAAATTTAAGAAAGCAATTAAAGCATAATATTTGAAATTACAAAAAAAATGAAAGCAACATCATTTGTAGCCTTGTAGCTTATAATATCAAAATAAAAGTAAGCATTAAATGTATAGTACAACAACAAAAGCATAAACATAAATTGTCTAGCACATGAAGTTTCAACTATCCAATAGAAGGAAAGATATGATTAGTTTCTTCAGTGGTTTGTCTTTGAACTTCTATATCATCTTCAATAAATATCATAGCTTCTAATTCAGACTCATCAAGTGAAAAATTAACAATTTCTAATATTCTCATATCATCTAAAGACTCAAATCCATCTCGGAAATGAAAGAACCTCACTCGCAGCTGCGGAAGTAAATACGACGTGTCTTTTTTT
>NW_021319320.1:218423-294923 GCF_001605985.2 Dendrobium catenatum
CGGGATGGTGGTGGTGGCCGGCGGCAAGATCCAAGGTGGGGGAGCCGGCGGCTAGGGTTTGGGGGAAGGGGATTTTGTGGAGCTTCTAATGAGAGAGAGATGGTGAACGAATAAACATAAAATAAACTAGAGAACTCACCAAGAGATCTCAAAGGAAGAACTCACTAAGAGATCTTGTTATGCACTCACAAAGAGAACAAAAGGGAGCAATTTTCATTTCATTCATCAATACTAGTACAATGCATGAAGCCTCCTATAAATAGGCCAAAATGAAACAAAAACTAAAAGACATAAATGCCCTCGGGGCTACAATATCAAATGACCACCCCTAGGGGTAAAATGGGAAAACATGAAAACAAAATAAACTAATACATAAGACACAAAAGAAAATAATAAACTCCACATCATAGCCGTCGATCTTTTGATGTCCTCATCATGTAGCTTGGGACAAATTATTAGGTGCGGAAAATATTAGGAATGACCTTTCTTTATTAGATTTAAATGAGAATTTGACTTTTAATAGGACACAATGGAGAAAAAGGATTCATGTAGCCAACCCCACATAGTGGGATAAAGGCTTGAAGTTGTTGTTGTTGTTGTTGTTGTTGGAGATCGGACAGAGAGAATCATCCGGATTTCTCTTTGTCTACAGTAAAATAGCAATTACTGTAGCAGCTGCGCTTTTATATAAGGTATTAAGAAATAACCATGTAAATGGATTTACAAATGCTTTATATAAGCTCAAACAATCCCCAAAAAAATGATTTTGAGGATTCACTGAAGTCATGAAAAGGATGAACTTCATACAAAATCTCGAAGATCGCACTCTATTGATAAAGAGATCCCCGTAAGAGAAAATCACAATTCTAATATTTAATGTAGATGGCATGATTATAATATGATATTATTCTAATGAAATAGGAAAAACAAAAGATTAATTAAGTGATTAACAATCCAAAGAACTTGAAATGAAATATATGGGAAGACTCAAATACTTCTTTGGAATAGAAGTGGCTCACTGAAAATATGGAATATTCATCTTATAATAAAAATATGCTCTAAATCTACTAAATGAAATAGAAACATTCTAAATCTACTAAGGGGCTGTTTGGTTGGTTGTAAAGTGAATGCAGTGTAAAATAAATAATTTGAAGCTGAAGATGTTTGATTGTTTGTAAAGTGATAGCAGTAGAACTATTTTTTTTCTGTTTGGTTGGATATACATAGAGTAAAGTAAAACCCATGTATTTTGAATACTTAGAGGTCATTTGATTTGGTGTTTGTAGAGTAAAGTGAAAATATTCTAATTTGATCAAATAGTTTGAGTCCATATTAATAATGATAATTTTATGAGATTTTATAAAAATTTATGTACATTACTAAAAAATATTATTAGATCTATCACGACTCTACACTCTTCATCAAAGAAGATATATTTACAAAGCTATGTCGACAATGCATTTACAAAAGTGCAGAAGCATATAAAAGCAAAAAAAAATTCTTTTGTGCATTTACAAAAGCACATCTACAAAAAAAGTGACATACAACTATTATACATAAATGTCTTCAATGTGTTTAAAAACCAACATTCTCAATAAAAACAAACAAATTGCAAAATCATAATCTCGATATAGTTTTAAATTCTTTCTTTCACAAGAAAATCAAACAAATTGCAAAACCATAACAACTCTACCTCTCAAGTCTTTAAAATGGCATAAACAAGCCAGAAAGAGTCCACTTCTTCTCAACAAAAGAAAAAAAAAAAAAGACCATCTTAATCGCAGATGAAGCAAAAGAAAAAGAAAGGGAGGGCGAAGGATCGGCTTCTCACGAGATGAACAGGGGCCTTGACGTGCTTGATGAGAGTGGAGTTTCTCAACACAAAACTCCAACCCCCCTAAGCCACTAGCCGCCAGGTCTCCACCTCTCTTTATCTCTCTTGTCTTTCTCTCCCCTACAATCCAATTATTTCTGTGAGACAAATCGAACCAGGCCCACATCTCTCAACTGCAGGGAGCCCTGACGGTTTCCCCTTATGTAGATTTACGGGATTTGGCCACAGACGCGAGTGAAAGCGACTTACGGGATTTGGCCAAAGAAGCACGCAGAAGGGAGAAAGATAGTTACTTTCCCTAAAGCGAGCTCCCGAAACAACGATGGAGGAAGAACAACGATGGTTCCCACAATAATGGAGGAAGAAAAAAAAAAAAGGGTTACCGCGGGCTTCTCTCTCATGCCCGCAAATTTCTTTTTTGCTTGATTTAAGCGGGTTTTGTTTATGTGTGAAATGAGCTGCAACGGAGAGTTCCTAATGCATTATGGTTTTATTTTACTTTACACTTTGTCCAAACAAACATCAAAAAGCAAAAAAGTAATGCATCCCTTCTACACTGCATTTCTTTTTCCTCTAACCAAACAACCCTTGAATGAAAGAGGTAAGTTGGGATGCAAACCCTTAAATGTTCTAACTAATTACAACCATATGTTTTGAGAGGTAGGTGATAGGTCAAACGTTGATAAAGGGAGGTATAAAATGCTGATCAAGAAGCTTAATCAACCTATGATGCAAGTATTCTAAGTCAATTCATATTTAATCCTGATTCCTGGAGCAACTCTATGAAAAGGAATTTTATTTAAGAGCAATAGAAGACTAAGCTTAGAAACATATACAGATGTTGAGTAGGTAAGATCCCTCAGAGATAAGCTACTATTGATTATTACAGCTCCCTGGGAGTAAATATAATCACTTGAAAAAGTAATCAATAGTAAATAGTCTACAAATAAAGTGCTATAGTTGACTTTCAAGAAATTGAACTAGAAATTTGTAAAATATTGTGAAATAAAATCATCTTCAATGGCTAGAGAATAAAATAAGAAGATATTATGAAGTTGTATTATGACAATAAATTATCCATCAACATTGCGAAAAATTCAGTCCAACATGAGTAAAACAAACATATAGAAATTGATAGTAAAAACTAAAGTGAATTGATATGTATCCTATATGATCAAACACGCATGACGTTTATTGACATTCAAACTAGGAAACTACCAAACTCATATTTAAAAATATCATATTCAATCTAAGAATGAAGAGTATCTCCTTTACATGTTCGGAAAGAGCGTTGGCGGTCCAACTATCCAGGTTGCCAATATGTGGGATAGCAGCCTAGTTGAATTCCCTTCTTGGGAATTTGCGTGAGTGCAAGCTATAGAAAAATCATGTCTTATTCCCATAGAATATAGATGCATGCCTAAAAATTTTGTTAAAACTTGTATATCCTATCCTTTGAAATTTTTACAGCAATTACCAAGTAATTTGTTGTTTCTAAAGATAGAAATTGCTAAATGCAGCATAACATCTTGTTATATAAATAAGGTTGTATGGTCATCTATGAAAAATATATTCAAATTACTTTTTCTCTCTTCTCCTTTCCAGCAGTTCATCTTGTCATAAGGAAAAGTAGAAAAAAAATATAGTGGCAAGGTCTAGTATCAAAATAGAATTTAGATCAATAGCACAAGTGACACGAAAGTAACTGTAGTTGAAAATTGTTCCTAAAGATCTCAATATTAAGTAGAATGAACCTGCATGACTCAATCATGATAAGAAGTTAGAAATAAATATAGCACACCATCCTGTATAGAATGATAGAATTAAGCGTGTTGAAATCTATAGAAATTTTATAACAAAAAAAAAGACAATGGTTTAAGTTGTATATAATATGTACTACAAGAAATCAACCAGTAGATGTCCCTACAAATAAGCTTAAAAATGCACAGTTCTAGGAGATTATTGTCAAGTTGCAATAAAAGATATCTATTCATTAACTTAAATGGGAGCATTAAAAGAATGCAGATATTGTAATTCCCCATCAAAATCGTTAAGTCCTTTCGTTACATGAGTGATTTCTTATAACAACTACTTAAATTAATTCCTAGATCAAGATAGGTTTCCTTGTATATTTCGACTTTGTTTTCTCCTTGTACAGCATGTATATAATTGCATGGTTGCTTGTAATCAATTGACACAAATACAATTCTCTTATATTTTTTCACAAGAACTCTAAAGGGATATTCATATAGTGTATAGTAATTTGGAAAGGCATGTGATCACACTCCATAAAACTTAATTTGATAAGTATTTCAGAGGAAATTTGTAAAACTAGAGAGTGTGAACCAAAATATGGCCAAAGTTGAGCCTAAGACACCAATGGTCGAACTACTTTATAACCCAAAATCTTAAACCTATGAATGAGAGGCAACCACATGGTAAAACAACAACAACAACAACATCAAGCCTTTATCCCACTAAGCGGGGTCGGCTACATGAATCCTTTTCCTCCATTGTGTCCTATTAAAAGTCAAATTCTCGTTTAAATCTAATAAAGAAAGATCATTCATAATATTTTATAACCAAGTCTTTTTAGGTCTGCCTCTAACTTTCTTAACATAAGTCAAATCTAATACCTCTACTCTCCTAACCGGGTCATTGGAAGGGCCGGCATTTTATGTGACCAAACCATCTAAGGCGACTCTCTCTAATCTTATCTTCTACTGGAGCTACTCCAACCTTTTCACATATATGCTCATTTTGTATCCTCTCTCTAAGGGTAAAGCCACTCATCCACCTGAGCAACCTCATCTCTGTCACACTTAATTTAGTATTATGCTTCTCTTTTAATGGCCAACATTCTGCACCATAAAGCATTGCAGGCCTCACCACCATCTTATAGAATTTTCCCTTAAGTTTGAGGGGTACTTTTCTATCACACAACAAGCCCGATGCATTCCTCCACTTCAACCATCCAACTTGAATTTTGACGATAATATCCCCATCTATTTCAACATCACTCTGAACAATAGATCCAATATATGTAAAACGTGTACTCTTATTAATGACTTGATCTCCCAAAGTCACAATCCCCTTACTAGGTCTATTACTACTAAAATTAAACTCCATATATTCTGTTTTAGAACTACTCAAGCCAAAACCTTTAGACTTTAAGGTTGACCTCCATAATTCAAGTTTACCTTCAACTCCCTCTCTAGTCTTATCAACAAGAAGAATATCATCAGCAAAAAGCACACACCAAGGCACATCCTCTTGCAGATGTAGTGAGAACATCCATGACTAAAGCAAAAAGATATGGGATTAAGTATGATCCTTGATGTAACCCAATCGAAATAGGGAAATACTTGGTCAAACCGCCTTGTGTTTAAACACAAGTAATAGCTCCTGCATACATATCTTTAATGATTTGAATAAAGCGTTATTAACTCCTTTCTTATCAAGAACTCTTCATAGCACTTCTCTTGGAACTTTATCATATGCTTTTTCTAAATCAATAAATATCATATGTAGATCCTCCTTATTTTCTCTATATTTCTCCATCAAACCTCTTAATAAATGTATGGCTTCCATAATCGACCTACCCAGCATGAATCCAAATTGATTTTGAGAAACAATAGTATCACGCCGCAACCTATGCTCCATAATTCGCTCCCATATTTTTAAAGTATGACAAATTACCTTAATTCATCTATAATTCGCACAATCTTGTGCATCACCTTTATTCTTAAAAATATGAATTAACACACTCATTCTCCACTCATCTGGCATCCACATGGTAAACCTACAAAATATATTTTTTCAATTATTCGATGTTAAAATAAACCCATTATTGTCACATGTCTTCATAATATCCCACTCATATGAAAGCTTTCAACATAGTCCACCACTCCAACATCAAAGAAAAGCCCTTTTTTCAACATCATCAGGTATCATGCACCAAAAGCCCACCCAAGCCATGAATCACTTGATCCCCAATAAAATCATCGACTCTAATACCACTTTTTAGAAAGTGTAAAATAAAGTTGACCAAAATTAGGCCTAATACACCAAATTACCAACGGTCAAACACATTTTCAACCCAAAAGCTTGATCCTATAAGTGATAGCCAGCCATATATTATTTCAAAACCAACACTTTTTAATTATCTGATGTGACACTAAATCCAATACTCCCATATGTCTAATATGTAATCTGTTAAAGTTATAAAGATATATATAATAAACTAGTGAAAATACTATAAATAGTTATATAGTCATCAAAGTTTTTTCAATAAATAATAGGATTTCACTAATGATTGATGGATGGGCAACTACATACCAAAGCAGTAGAGTGGGCACATTTTTCAAATGTGTGTGAACTAGTCCCCTTCAAGAAAAGAATCTTCATTCTACTTAATTTAATCATTTATTGATAGCCATCAACCATTAGATCAAAGCCATTCATCCTATTTAACATCATTAAAACTGCCAAATATAAGAATTTATGCATTTCTAAAATGATTTTATGAAAGAACATTCATCGAATTCAACTTTGTTTGTCATATAGCTTAAATAACATAGAAATGTAATTATGGTTTTCAATGGGAAGACTCTTAACTGAAACTTAAAATATAATAAATTGATTATTCATTGCATTTATAGCATATTCAAAGGCTTTAACACGGATAAATTTGATTTTTTTTGTAAGATTCTACATATCATCTCATTGTGATCATTCTTACTCCTACCCAAATGCCAACTTTTTTAATCCTCCTCCTCTACTAAATTCATGTTGAGGAATAGAAGATTTGGCAACTCTGTATTGCATGTCTTGTTGCATTATTTTTAGCAATGACATCTTTACTCTACCCATTTACTTCATAATCCTTACACATTAATTGTATCTACTCCTTATATTGGTTATCTTTCTATTGCTCCTGTCATCTCTCTTTATTCCCAAATAAGCTAAGCATATTTTTTAAAGGCTTATCTTAAATAGATGCTACTCCAATCATCTCTCTTTCATAATCATTTTTCACTTTTATCTTTCCTAATTTACTGCATATTTATTTTAATATTCTTAGTCTTCAACACTTAATTTACTTCCTTGTTTCCCAACACTAAAATACTTTGCACATAGCTTCCATCTTTGTATGAATTTGTTCATAACTTATGTCATTGATCACATCCAAAGTAACATCATAATAATTTAATTCCAATTTTCTCTCCAAGCATAACTACCCATTTAAAAAACTCGGAGCACTTTGGAACACATCCAAAGTAACTACAAATAACCTGATTAGGCATAGTATTAATGTACAGGCAGCCTGCAATTTTTGTAATGATCACAATGAAAGTGGCCCTCATCTCTTGTTTTAATATGATTTCACCTTCAACATCATTTGCAATATTTTGCCTTGGGTTGCTTCCTTTTTGCTTCGACCTAGCCTGTTGCAAATGTTTTTCCATATCTCCAATATGCCTCACATTAGACCTGCTGCTTAGAATTTATATTCTTTATCAAACCGCTGCTCTATATATCGTATTTGACATGAACACAATGGCCAAATATGTGGAGATTCTATTGGTAACGCATCTACTATGCATTTTAAAATTAAAAAAATAAATTCTCTCTAAAGGATCCAACAACAACAACAACATCAAGCCTTTATCCCACTACGTGGCGTCAGCTACATGAATCTTTTTTCTCCATGTGTCCTATTAAAGGTCAAATTCTCGTTTAAATCTAATAAAGAAAGGTCACTCCTAATATTTTCTATCCAAGTCTTTTTAGGTCTGCCTCTAACTTTCTTAACATAAGTCAAATCTAATACCTCTACTCTCCTAACCGGGTCATTGGAAGGCCGCCGTTTTATGTGACCAAACCATCTAAGGCGACTCTCTCTAATCTTATCTTCAACTGGAGCTAATCCAAACTTTTCACGTATATGCTCATTTTGTATCATATCTCTAAGGGTAAAGCCACACATCCACCAAAAAATTTCTCTCTAAAGGATCCAATTGAAAAAAATTTCTATAAGAAAAGATACCTCATCACTTGAGATGTTTTTGTTAGGATTCTGTTATTTGCTGCTAAACTCATTTCTCCTGCATATTTTGTTTCTTTTGCTTGGGTTGATTGATGTTCTTGTCAGGCAATGTTCTGTAGTTCTTTTCAAAGATGCTACTTTTTCTAGTGTTGCTTTGATGGTGGTTTCTTTCATCTATTTGGAGCTGCTGCTTTTTTGGCTTCCGTTGTTTTTGGGGTGCGTTCAGATGGTGAATATATTTTATTGCTTTGCTGTTTGGCTATGGATTCAATTAACTTCATAAATCGTTTTGCTGCCCTTCATACTTTGGGTGTCTATTTTTTTGCAGGACTATGATGAATGTCAATGTGCCCATATGGTCCTTCATCTCCTTGAACGGTCCACAGGCAATCAAAGAATGGTTTTGAATTGTTATTGATGAAATGTTATATGATGTTTAGGTGAAATTTTGTTCATTTTGAGTTCCTGTTTTGAAAGATTTTGCTTCTTTTTCTTCCGCTCTCTTTTTGAGTCATGCACATTTTTGTTTTCAACTCAATTTTCTTTGGATAACTTGGTATCGAGTTGTAATTTTTATAGTAATTTTCTTCATGTAATTATTTTTCATAGTCAATGATATCAGGCTCTGCCCCTAATTTTCCCATTAAAAAAAAATTAAACAAAACTAAGTTACACGGTTACATTTAAAGATAAAGTGGGCAATCTCCACAGAAAGCTTGTCATAAAAAAACGAAGAAGCCAAGAAATATATATATATATATATATATATAACAAAAAAAAAAAAAGAAACGAAGAAATATATATATATATATATATATATATATATATATATATAGTAAACGCAAGTACCATCAAACCCTAATTCAAAGACAAAATCCTAATTGCGCCACTGATGAGCCCTCTAATTAAATCATCAGAAAGCAAATCAGGAGTATAGAAAACCGCGATTCAGAAACAAACCTAATTCCCCGCCGCAGCAGCCTCCTCCAAAAGCTTCTTGTCCCTCCTCTCCATGGCTACATCCCACACATCATTTCCAATGTGCTTTGGCTGAAGAAACCCAAAAAACAAAACAAGAGGTAACAATCATTATCACAAAATGAAAGACCAACGACACGAATCGGAAGAAAACGGATCCTCAAAATGAGCTTCGTTTAGAAAGAATCTCGAAATTACTCGGCCATAATAAGCTTTGTGGATCTGATACTGCGAGTTTCCCATCACGCAGAGCAAACCGGCGATGATTCCCAAAGGCAGAGCAGCCTCCAACCACTGAAACCTCCCCATCGGAATTGCTTCGGAAATTAGCGAGAATACCTCTGCGTCTGTCGTCTAAGGCCCTCTGGGGCAAGAGAAATTATTGTGTACTTAATCCGAACGCGTTAGGATGCTGTTTATTTACTGTTTATTTGTTGCGTATTTTTTTATATAAAATTTTTTTGTGCCAAAAAATAACAAATAAATAATACTCACTAAATACTCACTAAATACATAATAAATACGCAAAAAATACGTAGAAAAAATTAAATACATAAAAAATACGCAACAAATAAGCAGTAAATACGCAGCATCCGAACCTATCCCTGCGTTCGGACTGCGTACACAATCCTGGGGCAAAGATGCGCGGTCAACAGTACGATTTTACTATAAGATTCTGAAAGTGGTTTATATAGCCTTTGGATTTGCTCGAAAAGTCGTGCGGAACGCCACTAAGGGGCTTATTTTGTATTAAATTTCTATTTTAAGAAGAAAATTTGTGTATGATATTTTTATATAAATTTTATCTAAATTATTAGCTTTTTTTATAATTAAAGTAATATAATTTCTTACACATACTAATTTTAAGATAAATTTAATTATTTTTAATTAATTATAATGCAATTTAAATTAATTTCTGATATACTTTTTATTTCTAAATTATTTGGTTTCTAGTGGAAAAAAAATGATGTTTGAAAATTTTTAAGTTTTAATTTTAACTCATTTGAAAAGAATTTTTAATTTTACATAATTGAAAAACTATATTGTTAAAATTATTTTTTGTCTTTAATCACTTTTATAAATAATAAAATATAATAAATATAATTCTTTTTAAAGCAAGTTTTCTAAAATAAAAATGATGATGATGAAGATATAAAACTAAATTAATTTTAATCACTTTTTTTAAGGTTAATTTAAGAGAAAAAACAAATAATTCTGATGAGTTTTGCGTCAAAATATTATGTTATTTTTTATTATTATTATTATTTTAGTTGTTTGTGCAACAAATATGTATTGTTGAATTTTATAATATTTTTTACATGTTTTTGTAAGCATTGTAAATAAATATCTATGTGAAATTATTTAAATATTTAAAATTAATCATAGTTTTAGGAAAAGGTAATTTAAAAATTATATTGAAATCAATATTTTTCAGTTTGTTTTGTTCTTGAAGGAAAATTCTAAATTTTGATTTAAAATTAGGCTGGCATTCGAACTAGACTTTATATTTTCTCTACATTACAAGCATAAAGAGAAATAAATGCATGGAATATTGATGTAGGATTATGTTCAGAAAAAACAAAAACAAAATTCTGCCATTTTAACAAGATTTCATGAGAAATTTTGAAATAATAACTATGAGTATTGATATATCACAAAAAATCATCTTGAACTAGGGGTGTCAATTTCGGGTTACGGGTCGGGTTCGGGTCGAACCCGAAACTGATCCGGCACTATTCGGGTCAACCTGAACCCGACCCGTTTTTGAAAACGGGTCAGTTTTCCTGACCCGAACCCGACCCGCTTCGGGTCCAGGTCAACCCGACGCGACCCAAATGACCCGTTTCCAATGAAAAATGACTATTTTTGGGGTCAAAATCAGGTCTTTCTCCTCTTTTTCGGGTCAAAAATGGATCTATTTCCTGTTTTTCGGGTCAAAAACGGGTCAAAATCGGGTCAATCTCAAGTTGGCGGGTTAAAATCGGGTTTTTGGGTCAAAATCGAGTCAATTTCAGGTCAAAGGGTTAACCCGAACCCGACCCGATTTTTGAAACGGGTCTAAATGTTAAACCCGAACCCGAAATTTTCGGGTCGGATTCGGATCGGGTCAAATATTGACACCCCTATCTTGAACAAGTGCGAATCTTGAGGCATATTTAAATTGATAACTTACAAAATTAAATACGGGATCATCCAAACTCTAATTTTAACAAATTTATGGTTGAAATGAATGTCTCAATGAGATGAACCTAATGACATAAAAATATGTCTAATTTGAGCTCAAATTGGCTCAAAAGTAAAAGGATTAGAGCATATTTAATTAGAAGCTCCAAAACATTAATTGGAGATTTGAAGTCACGAGACTTTTGAGGGATTATAATAGGAGAAAAGAATGTAAAAAATATATATTATTTTTATTCAAATAGACACTATTATTATTTTTTAATAATAGTAATAATAATGTTTGATTCGAATTTATCCATGAATAATATGTGGACTTAGAAGATTTTTGAGAGATTATAGTATGAAAAAACAAGATATAAGAGAAAGAGAGAGAGAGAGAGAAAAAAAAGAGGGAAAAAAATAAATTCATATGTATATATATATACAAAAAAGTGCAAAACATGAACCTGTGCATTTCCTATGACTATATATTATTGAGGCTTATTCTGACTCTCCTGTGACGCTGTTGGAACCGGTTAGAGAAGTCCCAATTTCACTCATTTCTAATGAGGCTTTGGAAAGATTAATAGGCAGGTAATTTGAAAAATAATTGTTTGGAGCAAAACGATTGGCTTGATGATTATGATTAGTTGGTTACTAACCTTGTGGGGGTGATGGGGATGACTTTGATTAGCTTAAAGACATTATTCAAGCTAGATATGATTTGAAGGTTAACCACGTTAGTGAAAAAAGCTTTTGCTTTTGGTGATGGCAAATGTCGTAGGAGGAAGCAAAAAAGGAAATAGTTTGGTTCTTCTCTGATGTTGTTAGATCTTTTTATTTTGTTCATTGTATTGGTGGTGATTTTGGTTGTTGGTTGTCCTTTTTTATTCGGATGGTGGTTTTTGGATTTATGTCATTTGGTGTTTGTTTGTTATCTGAGTGCATGTTGGGTTTTGGGTTGTTTCTATGTGGTGACGTCTTCCTTTTATATCTTCTTCCTTCGTTGTAATGTGGTTGTTTGATCCTTTGGCACCTCAGGTTTCTTTTTCTTTTCCTATTGTGGTTTGTTGTGTCCTTTGCAGGCTTCTATCATGTTATTGTGGTTGATCCTCATTGGATTGGTGCTAATTGTTTGGGAGCCTTACTTGGGCGGCTGCTATCGTTTGACTCATAATGTTATTTCATCTTCTTCTATGGCATTTTTTCTCTCGTTGGCTTTGTTTTTCTTTTTTGTATTTCTTTTCTACTAGTTTAATTTGTAATAGATAGAATAAAAGGCTCGTAGATTTTACTTTAAATGTTATATTTTTAGAAGGTTATTGATTCGCAGGGGCGGATCCAGCTTCTTTTTTCAGGGTGGGCAAAAAAAAATTTTTGTGGGGGATGGGCAAAGATGCTTAGGGCATCTCCAATGGATACGCAAACGAGTGTTTGCCGCTCTCAATGTCGCTCCAACGGAGCGCTATTTTCTGCGGCATAAGGTCGCCAGTGAACAGTGCGACGCCATATTTGGCGTCGCACTGTTCACCCGCCATTTGCTTTTTTTTTTTTTTAATGATTAAAAAGATGTAAAATGAAATATGAAGAAGAATATACTAGGAATATTCTTTTTTGTGTTAGAAAATGGAGTTCGGTTGGAGACAAGTTACTGCATTTTGGTGTATTACTGTATTTTGGAGTGAAAAATGAGTTTTTCGGTTGGAGATGCCCTTAGGATTGATTAAATGAGGGCAAAAAAATTTTTTGAGAGGGGGCAAAATACCCAAAATACTCAAAATATTCCAAAATATCCCTCTAAAATTAAAAAAAAAAATTTTTGAGGGGGGGCCTCCCCTCAACTCAATGAGGATCCGCCCCTGTTGATTCGCTAAGGACTTGTAATTCCTTTTTCATATTAACATGTAGGCCTCATATATGAGTTTTATCCAAAAAAAAAAAAAGTAAATTCACATCATTTATTTTTTATAAGGTACGTTGCTCGTAGATAAATATGATTTCATTTTTGAACAAGTATTTAGTCAATTACGTCCCATAAACCAGTTAAATTCTTGATGATCTATGTTGACTGATTCTCCTCAAACAACTCACTCAGCTTCTCAAAATATTTGGTTTCTAATTCGTGATGTAAATTCATTTTCATCGCAACAGCGAAATAATTAAAATATCACAAAGAAAGACTATGTCTTTGGTTCTAGAATTATTCAAATATGATTATCTCATACAAAATTTTTTTAAAGCAATTCCTTTGGAAACAAGTTATGTAGGGCCGAAGTCAACATTTGAATCATCTATGTGACTAATAAATGTTTCTTGGGCTCCAAGCTTTAAGCTACTGATGTATTCTTTCTCATATTAAATTTCTAATGGGAAAAAATAATATAAAAAAAGGAAAAAATAGCGGCATTATTTATTTGTAATTTGGTCCCTAGCTATCAAGCTTGTTGTATTAGGATTGTGATAAATTACATACAAAGCCCCTTCAATTTCCTTAGTCACTTCATAGAAAATAATACTTTCTTCCATAAAATCTTCAACTATATGAAAACGATGGGCATTAAAATAGAATGATTACATTAGAAGTTCCTCGATGCCTTTTTAAGAAAATAATTAGTGGGTCTAATGACTTTAGTGATCTAAATAGCTCAATTATGAGAAATAATTAATATCCTAATCCTAATTCACATATGTAATTTTCTTAATATTTTTTGCAAATTTTTAAAAAACATTGTATCATATTTGAAAATCTATTTTTGATGAAATTTAGATCAAATATTATCTCAATGTTTTTTTAATCAAATTTGACTTTTCACAATCACATATTTATAATGGTTAAGAAAGTGATTAGTTCTTAATAATTCCAAATATATTAAATATTATAATTTTCTTAATAAGAATAAATGCCATTTATATTCCAATAAGCTTTCCTATACTAACTAATCCCCCAAATTTAGGAGTTTTAAATTCCTTTCCAAAAAAGAAAGAAAGGTATTGAGCATATGAAGGCCTATTGCAATGCTACCCACAAGTTTTAAAGCCAAATTTATTATTCTTTGTGCCATTGGTGATAGGGAATTTCAACCTATTTATTCACTTTCTTGTTTGTTTGTGTATATACATTAAGTGATAGGGTACAATCATTGATGTGTTTGGTAGCTTTATTTTAGAATCAATAATGTTAATATAATTTCGATTCGAAGTATTATTATGATGATAAATATTATTTTATTTCAGTAGATGTAGTGGAATCAGTTATATTTTTTGGAGTGATTAATGGTTGTAATTCAAGATATTATAATTATCATTTTATCTAAAATATATCCACAAATTTTATGGAAATAATATTGTTAATTTAATATATCAATTTAATGTTAGAAAATGGATTTAATTATTTTTTGTTGATTCTATTAATTTCAAGTTTTGTTTTTAAAGTGTTAAGAAAATAGAAATTTGGACATTTTTTTGTACTCCTAAGTAAATGGATTTAAAATTATAGATTGGAGCTATAAGTAGCAATTAATATATTATTAAAGAATTATAATAAATAATAATATTATATTGTAAGAATAAACAGTAATTACATCCCTAACACTTATTGAAATCTAAGGTTTTGTTTGGGAATTCTTCTTTAATTGTATTATTATTGAAATTTTTAATATATTCTATTATATAATTCATGTAAAATATATATGAAAAATCAGTTATATAATAAATAATTTATTTTAACACTATAAATATATTTATACCTTATATATTTCTCAAAGTTAATCAAAATAGTTTCTTTTATTTATCTTATATCAAACAACATGCTTATATATCTTTATACTATTTATCTATTTACTAAATATAAGAAAATTATATGAGAAAAGAAAAAAAAGGGCTATAAGAAGCTATATCTATCTTAATATTTAAATTAAAAAAAATATTCTATAAAATTAATTAAATTAATTTTTAATATATGGAATTATTAAGAATATTATGATATATTTTAATATTAACAAAGAAAATCTACAAAAAAAAAGTAGATAAAATAAATATTTTAAAATAGTGCATATTTAAACATTTAAAATTTCATATATTTCAAATATGACTATCGCCTTGCAACGGACCATCGCCGGACTTCAGCCAGATCTTCGTCGGACCACCACCTAGTCGACGAACATCGCTGGACTTAAGCCCGACCTTTGTCGGACTGCTGAATGCCTCTGGACTTCCACCCGGCAACCAAACGTCATCGGACTTCCTCCCGACCTTCATTTGATCATTCCCCATCAGCTGAACTTCTGCCCTGTCATCGTCAAACTTTTGCTTGGTTATCTCCAGACCTTTACCTAACTCTACAAACTATTGTAATTTGACTACCTCTAAGTCAAGGGATGGATCAAGTTTTGTAATTCACTTAAATCTAGTGAAATCTTTTCACCTAAGCAAGGCCCGTGTTTTTTGTCCTCTTTGGGCTTTCCACGTAAAAAAAAACGGGTGTTTTACTTCTGTCTCTATTTGTATGCTAGATATCCGAGCATCGCCAAGGTAAAAAATTTATTCACTCTACCGCCGTGAATATTCTAGCCCGCAACAACTCTTATTAACGATTTGATCATCCAAAATCACAATCCCCTCTTACAAATGTCTAATAAGAACTTTAAAATCCGAACCAATAACAATATAATCAGGCCTTTATCCCAATTTGTGCGGATTTTTTCTCACAAATAATACCCGAAAGAACAGAATAAATAAATCCACGTGGACTCGGAAACTTGTCCATGTGGCGTGGTCGGACGTTTGTGGGACCCAAAAAAACCAATTATTACGTCATCGTCACCTGACCATCACCCGCAGTATCGTAATGCTAGGGCCCACTTTCAACGGGTGGGTGCAGGTTGGTGTGTTTTAAATAGGTCTCTCTAATTTGATTATATTATCCACGTAGGGGATTTTTAATATTCCCCGTAGTGCTTGACTAATTGCGCTAACTAAAGCCGAAGCCCATGGCGGGCTCGGCAAATGCCTGGACCCACGTGGGTCCATGGGGCCCACAGTGGCGGCTGTACTGTGACACGTTCACCGTGGGGCCCGCCGCAACTTTCAAATACTTAAGCGCTCGAGTCATGGCCGCACAATTTAGTTACTGCTAATTGGACGGCGGATCTAACTAGATGAAATTATTACGATGTTAACCACATATGCTTCAAGATTCGTGCTGCTTTGTTTATGTATATGGTGGAAATGAAAGAGTGAATCACACTCCACGACTTGTGTTAGACAGCTGGCGGGAAAAAGGAAGGGCTTTTTGGTAAAAGAGCTGACAATAAATTTTAAAAATGTTAATTTATTTTTTCTGAAGTATCAAAATAGTTCTTTATTATAAAAAAAATTGACATAATCCATTGTATAGGGATTAAATTAGTCATTTCAGATTAGTTAAATAGCAATTTAGAAAGTAAAGAGATTAAATTGAAACTTTTAGATAATTAAACATTTAGATCCTTCATAAAAAACCATTGAACCATTTTGATCTTTATCTCTTAAATTAAATAGATATAATTCATAAGTAAATTTAAGAATTTTAAAATTCATTATAAATTAAATTTATTAGCATAATTACTTCAAATTTATTATTATAATTTTTTTAAAATCATCAAAATTATGTTATTTAATCAATAGATTAACGATAACAATAATATTGAAAGTCTGTTTTGGATGACTATAGTTTTTTATAAAAATAGATACATCGCTATTGTGTTGAAAATAATATTTATAAAAGCTGTTTCAAAAAATAGCTTTCTTGCATAGATTAATTTTTTAAAAGCAATAAAAAGATAATGATCAAATTGAAATTGGGATTGTAATATGAAAAATAAAACAATAAAAATTTGTCTTAAACGAAACCTAAAGATATGCTTGGGGCAATTGCAACTTTTTATAAAAGTGATTATAAAGTTGTTATGAGAAAAATAATTTTTTAAAAGTTGTTATAAGAAAATAGCTTCCTAGCTCATAAATACTTAGCCAAACAGAAATTATAGTTAGAGTCTTAAATTTAAAAAACGTTTCTTAAATGAAGTCTAAGGTTTCGTTTAGAACAACTTTCTTATTGCTTCTCAAAGCAGATTTTTAGTATAAAATTTTTAATTTTTGCAGTAGAAAGCTACTTTGAGAAGCAATAAAAAAATCATACCAAACTAAGACTTTGTTTGGGACGACTTTCTTAATGCTTCTTAAAACAACTTTCTAATTCAAAAATTAAAACTTTTGAACTAAAAAATTGCTTTAAGAAACAGTAAGAAAGTCGTCCCAAATGAAACCTAATCCTAAGTCTTTATCCCTTTAAATGTTTCGTTGCACCTTATTTAATATGAAAAAAAAATAATCACATTAAAAAAAAAAAAAACTCAAATGGAGCATATCTATGGATTAACGAATCATGAACTCTTGCCGGCATATATATATAAATATATACTCGCTTCAGTCTCACTAATCCCTCTGCTTCCTTCGTTTCCTTCATCTACCTTTAACCTTCCCGTCTTCATCCTCCGACCTCTAAAACCCCCAATACTCACATAAAACCCTAGCTCTAAATCCTGCCACTTCGCTTCTTCTTCTCTCTTCAGCCCCAAAGCAGAAGGAGAAACCCAAATCAACTTTCATGAAACCTCGAATCGCTCTGTAATCGTCGATCTTAATTAGGCTTGGCGCGTCGGATCCATGGAG
Source organism: Dendrobium catenatum (assembly GCF_001605985.2). Classification (NCBI taxonomy): domain Eukaryota; kingdom Viridiplantae; phylum Streptophyta; class Magnoliopsida; order Asparagales; family Orchidaceae; genus Dendrobium; species Dendrobium catenatum. The sequence continues at coordinate 236,159 of NW_021319320.1, forward strand.
ATCTCACGCCCAAGCCATCGCCTCGACTTTTCCGGCCTTCCGGTAAAGTACTCCGAGTATTTTTCAACAATTAAGAAGAAGACGATGGTCGCCGGAAAACCAAAGAGAATTGATCGCAGAGTTGTTCGGATCTTCTTCACCGACGCCGACGCGACCGATTCGTCTTCCAGCGACGAGGAAGTTGTAAACCCTGCTCCACGGCGAGTAAAGAGGCAAGTATACGAAATCGGTTTCCAGGTGGGTTCAGTATCGCCGCGGGCAAATACCACAACGGGTGCTGCTTCACCGGAAACCAACTATTCAAAGAGATTCCGTGGAGTTCGCCGGCGGCCATGGGGTAAATGGGCGGCGGAGATCCGAGATCCGAATCGAAGGAGAAGGATTTGGCTCGGGACGTTTGATACGGCGGAAGAGGCGGCCGCCGTTTACGACTCCGCCGCCGTCATGATCAAGGGAGAAAGAGCCGTCACGAACTTTCCGCTTTGGAAGGTACCTTCGCCGGCGTTAATTGATTGTGAGGCGGAGCCGGAGAAGATCGTCCACGAACCCTCCTGCCCCTTTTCATCTCCGACCTCCGTGCTTCCCTGCGCGGTCGAGCAGACGCCGTTTGATTCTTTCTGTTACGGCGACGTCGACGTGTTCGGCGTTAGCGTGGGTCCGCCGTTATATTTAACGGAGTTTTGCATGCCGAAGCGGCAGTACTGGGAAGTCGACTTGGATGATTTTAGTGCTGAGGATTTTTCAATGGAAATCGTTACCTAATGCGTGTGAAATGACAATAGTACCCCTGTAATGTAAGAAGAATATTTAAAAAATCCTGATCAAATTAAAAATAATAATAATAATTTATTTTGCTATAAATATAATATTTTTTTTAATTTTCCTTCATTGCTTATACTTATGTTAAAATAAATTCAAAATTGTTTAAATAATCTCATAAGAAAATTGGTTAAAATATCTCAAGCAAAGTTTTATACATTTTCATGTAAATTCGAAAATACTAAATTTTTAAATAAATAATTTGTTAATTCAAATGAAAGTATAAACAGTTAAGAAACCTGATCTCTTGTGTACATTATTTTTATTTTTATGTAAATATCTTATAATTTGAATATTTACTTTCAAAATTTAAATTATAGTTTCATGTTGATATAAAAATATATTAAAATATGTTGATATAATTTTTTTCAATTGATGATAAACATTTTTCTATTAGAGATAGAATGCAAAATTAGTATATGCACGTAAAGATTGGAGTAGTTCTAATGGCATACAAGGTTAGAGTGAGTCATCTTAGAAGATTTGGTCGTATAAAATATCAGTTTTCAGATGGAGAAATTATTTTGTGCGAAATCCGAGCGAGAAGAATCGTCCGGACTGTAAGTGTAGACACTATGTACAGGCATTGTGTATAAAAAGTTGATACACACTGCGTAGAAATTTGTACACAGTGTGTGCACTCATATGTTTGGACGGTTCTTCTCGTATGGACTCCATGCAAAATAATTTCTCCTTCCGATGACTTGATTACGAGATTAGATTTTTTATAATCTAATCTACATTAAGATAGGTAAAAGTAGACTTAAAAAAAATGTTATAAATTATTATAAATAGCCTTGTTTATTAGATTTAAACGATAATTTGATTTTTAATAAGTCGTCATGGAGCAAAAGTATTAAAGCAGCTGATCTCACATAATGGGATAAAAACTTGTTGTTACTGTTATTAATAATGATGATAATGACTCTTAATTCACCCAATAATCTTGAAAATTTTAGACCAATCACTAATTCAACCACTTTACTATTTCTAAGTCAATCTCAACTCTCTAAATGATTATATTATATTAAAAAAAAATTTTGTTTTTTCTTTAAAAATTTATGATAAAAACTGGATGTAAATAGCATTTTTGTTTTATTTCATGTATCCGTATACAAAGTAGTTTGATGTTTATTGTTATAAGAGAATAATTTATGGCAATAAAAAAAAATTATTTTCAATTTTTGGGTATTAAAAGTCAGTGGGGTCCGCAATGATATGTTAATTAAACGTATATGTTGGATTAGCAATCATAATTACGTTGTTAATCATTAAATACCAAATCAAAGGTCGGATCATTCGTGTCATGTACGAGTCATCATTTTGAAGGTTGAATTATTCCTTAAATCTAATCAGGTGGCAGGTTAATTAACCGGATTGGTGATGAGGGTTGATTAGGGAGATAAATGAATCAAGATTAAGCTTTTATTAAATTATGTTTATTTTGATATTATACTTTATTTTTTATTTTTCAATATTAAGAAATGTTTGAATAACATAACATATGACTTTATTTACAATTTTTTAGAAAAATATAAAAAGTTTTCTTAAATATTAATGATATATCATCAAAAAAATTATATTAATTAGGCATGAATCTCGATACAAAATCAAATTAGAAACTTCCGAAATTAAATGTAAGACCATCCGAACTCCGATTTCAACAAACTTATAGTCGAACTAAACGTCTCGAAAATATGAACCCAACGACACCAAATTCGACTCAATCTGAACCCAACTGGGTCCAAATCGAAGACCCAAAGGTCATTTGGAAAGTTCAAACCTTAAATTGAATAATCAAATGATTTACAAACGTGACATGCTTATAGTCGAATTGAGTGGCTTGACGTGAAAAATATGACGAGCCCTAGTATTACGAAATTCAGATATCATTAAGACATTCAAATGCTGGTGTGGAGTTAATAGTTCCTAATATTGTGAAGTTCAATAACCTGGGTAATGAGGGGGTTTTTAACATGCCGCAAAACCCCTTGGTTATCAGTGTTGTAGTTGGTATGGAGGGTTTTGATGCTCTTGTTGATGCTTTGGTTGCGCCGGTTGTTGTGCTTGATCCCCATATCCAAGATATTAATGGAATTGAGGTTCCTTTGTCTATTGATGTGTCGTTTGCACCTGCCTGCGCTAACCCTTGCTTACTTAATTTGGTAACTAGTCCTATTGTATCCCCAAATTCTAATGTTGATACTAGTAATTGTGAAACTGAGTATTCTGATGATTATATTCCTCTGAACCATAGAGACAGTGAATGTGATCCTTCTGCGGGTGGGATTTTGACTCCTAATTATTGTGAGGGTGCTAGTGTTTTTGTTCTTAAAGGCGATGATATGGGGGGAAAATCGGGAATGGTTGATGTTCCCACTTATGTTCTCTCTAATGATTATTTGCGAGCTCATCTAACTTGTTATGCGAGGAATTTTGAGGTCATGCATGATGATTGGTTGAATGATGATCTTTCTTCAATTGTTGGGGAGGGGTTTGATGAGGAAGCCTCTGATTTTGATGTGATTATTCTTCAAATTGTTGATATTGGTATTCCTATTAAAAAAAGTAAGCGGAACAAACGTAAATCTAAGAAGAAATGAATTGTCCATCTCGATTTAGTTTTGCTGTCGTCTCTTCTTCTTTCCAACTGTGTTCTTTTCTATTGCTTGCGGTTTGCTTTGCTGATGTTTTTTCTGATGGCTGCTGGTTTGTTTCGGACAATGATGATAAGGCTTCATTGTACTTACTATCTCATGGGCCTTGCTTGTTGGCAACCTTAGTGGTCTTTTTACAGTTTGAGAATTGTGGTTTCGTGCTCTTGGTTTGCTGCCTCTAATGGAGGGCCCCTGCTTAGCTTGGGATGGGTATGCGTTGCCTCCTGAGTCCAAATTGTTTCATATGTTTCGTTTGTATTTTGACTTACACTTTGTTGTGTGACTTGATTTTTTGGCTCATTAGGATTCTCTCTTCTCATGTATTGCTGCTCTTGGGAGCATTAGCGAGCCCTATGGTTGTTTTGAACTTGTATCCTTTTCTTGAATAATATGGAAGCATTTCTAGGTTAAAAAAATAAAAAAAATTATGACATTCAAATGCCTAGTAAATAGTCTGCGATCAAAGGGATCAATATCGGTCATCCATTCAAATCACTCCTAACTTACCCTTGGTCTCTCACCTATTTGCTGGTCATGCTACTCTTAGAAAACTATAAATGTACTACTCATTTCTCATATAAAGGGAGCCCAAGCAACGAAGAGAAGAAAGATAGAGAAACTAGAGTTCTCTTGCCACTAAACTCCTCATCGACCACCCTCAAACCACTAACCATTGCAGGAATAACGTCAGGCTTTTTCTCGGCCACCGACTAATGCCGGAATTCCTCCCGGCCAGGCCATCAACTAACGAAGAACTTCTGCCCGACCACCGACTGACGTCGGATTTTCACCTGACCACCAGTTGGTGTCAGACTTCCTCCTAGCCACAAACTGATGCCGGATTTCTGCTCGACCATCGAACATCGCCTGATTTTCATTCGATCTCCATTCATCGCTAGATTTCAACCCAACGGTTGGCTATTGTAATCTGATTGTGCTCAATTTCAATGATGGATAAGTCACTTATAATTTATTTAAACACTAGTGAAATCATTTCAACTGGGCGTGACCCTATGATTTTTCTCTTCATAGTTTTCCACGTAAAAAAAATTGATGTTTCTTTTTGCTATGTTTGTATGATGGATACTCATCTAATGCTAAGACGTAAGGTTTTTTGTACTTTACTATCATGAATACTCGAGCCTTCAACAATTATAAACAATTATAATTTATTTTTAATATTTTAGAAATTATTTTGATGCGAAATATTCTACAATAACAATTGAGAAAAAATAACTTTGATGGGGTGCATTGTTGTATGAATTGTTGTCATAGGAGAAGCAAAGGGAAATTGAGAATGATAGGGTTCACATTAGCAAAGATGGTCGTTTGTTAGCAATTTATTCTGCTAATGCTTATAAACAATTATAATTTATTTTTAATATTTTAGAAATTATTTTGATGCGAAATATTCTACAATAACAATTGAGAAAAAATAACTTTGATGGGGTGCATTGTTGTATGAATTGTTGTCATAGGAGAAGCAAAGGGAAATTGAGAATGATAGGGTTCATATTCTGCTAATGCTAATTAAAGAACTTATTTATAATAAAACAAAAATCTATAGTTAAAAATAGATTAAAGATCTGTTTGGGACAACTATAGTATTTTATAAAGTTAATTGTGAATTTATTGTAACAGAAACAATTTCGTCGCTATAGTTATCTATCACAGAAATTTATAGAAAACAACGAGAAAATAGTGATCAATCAAAATTTTGGTCATTGTCTGAAAAAATTATTTTCTATTAAAATTTTTTTTATGAAGAAGTGAGAAAGTAGCAAGCAGTAGTTAGTAGAATTCAAGGTGGGTGACTGATAAAATATAAGCAATTTGGGTTCTGAAATATATTTATCAAATTATAATTGGTTTTGTTAAAATTATCCAATTTATTTTAAAATTATCAGTGATCCTTTTTTTTCCCAAAATTTTATTTGATTGACATAAATATGAGAACAAAATTTGAATTGAAATTTTTTAAAATTAAGTTCAAGACCACGCCAACTCCAATTTCAATAGGCTTATAATCGTCTGAATGTCTTGGCGAAACAAATCCATCAACAACTGATCAAGTGATTTGATCTAATTCCATATAAGCACAAACCAAAGACTCGAAATATTATTAAATTTTTTTTGCATATATTGAAGGATGAATGGTCTCCAATTTTTGTGTGGTTATAGTAAAATTATGCGTATCAACGATACGTATTCGTATTCAATGAGCCTAAAATTAGTTAATTATAACTTCCCAAACGATCTAAAAAAATTACGTGCTTATACTCAAAACTAATGGATCGAAGAGATGAATTCTACGAGCCTAATATCATTTCATTTTAATTTCATTAAGCACTCAAATTATTGAAACTCGACTTGGTTTGTTGGTTGAGAACTTTGACACCAAAATGTCTTGGGTTGAAGTATCGCCGCCAATGCCCGACTTTTATCATCTAATTTTTGTCGCTTATGATAAACATCCAGCTCTGTTATGAGACTTCAACAATCCATCTGTGAACCTACGACCTTTGTTACTTTTTACGATAGAATCAGAATATTTTTCTCAGATTTATGGAATGTGATCATTATAAAAGTTGGTTGCCAACCAACTTTTTTAAAAGACGAAGAAATTTTAATGCCCAAATAAAAAAAAAAACTTTTATCAGAGCAATTCTATAAGCATTTTTGCAAACAAATGTAGAATTCTAAAATAGATTTTCCCTTTCAAATTTTACTTGTTAGAGAATTTACATACATACCATAAAATTTTTATGTAATCATATAACTAACACCAAATATTTAAATTGTATTAAAAATGAAATTATTATTAAATTATGTAAAATAGAATGTATATTTTTATGCATATATTTTGATGTGATTTAGACATTAAATTGATATAAAAATAAATATACAAATTTAAATGTTATATATGCAAATATTTAATTGTATGTAAATTCACCCTACTTTTTATAGAAAAACAAATAGACTAAACAGGGGGCAAACTTGATGTAGTTGGGTTGGGCCTTAATTAAAGTACAATAGTGGGCCCATTTTATGCATCTCGAAAGATTTTGCTTTGGGCCAACTTGCACATGGAACATATTAACGTTCATTTAAAACATGCCTCTTTAGTCGTTACCACATACATGTACTCCACCAAAGAGATTTTAGAAGAAAATGTAATGACAATAATAATTTTAGAATAATAAAGTTTTTAATTATTTTTTTGTATAATTTAGTATGTATAAAATACATATGATGCGCAAGAAGGTGATTGGCTAGTATATATATTTTTTCCTTCGTATAATATAAAAATGATGTTTAAAATGAGTTAAGTTAACGAGTGTAAATATCCACAATTTTAAAGATAGTTAGTTGATTGCTCTCAATTAAGATAGATAAAATTAAGCCTTCATTTGGGACGGTTTTCTTACTGCTTCTTAAAATAACTTTTTAGAACAAAAACTAAAATTTTTGTACTAAAAAGCTGCGTTAAGAAGCAGTAAGAAAGCCGTCCCAAACAAAGCATAACGGTCTATTTAGGACCACCACAGCTTTTTATAAAATTAATTGTGAATTTATTATTGGGACATTCAACATTTAAGTATTGTTGCGTCCTGGAATATTCGCGGCAGTAGATAAATATATAAACGTCTTAGCATTGTACGAAGATCCAGCACACAATCAGATAAGTTAGAGGGTGTAGCGTTCATAAGAGACACCAGAGTTTTTACGTTGAAAACCCCTGAAAAGGGAGAAAAACCACGGGGCCTGGCCCAGTTTGAATGAATCCACTAGAATTTGAGTTGGTTACAAATGAGGCCCTTCTTAGGGAGAAAGCCTTAGCTTGGTGTTACAAATGTACGTCATATAGAACGTATTACATTGTGGGAGTTACAATAATCAACATAGACATGTTTGTTTGGTTGGAAGGGCCATTGTCGGCAAGAGACAGAGGTCAGAAGGACCGTAGTCAGCAGGAGACCGGGGTCTGAAAGATCGTTGCCTTTTGATGGAGGTCGGAGTGACCGTAGTAGGCGATGGAGGTCGGGAGGACCGTAATCGGCAGGAGACTGGGGTCAGAAAGACCGTTGTCCTTTTATTATGGGGACATTCAACATTTAAGTATCATACAAACATCAAAATCCAATAATCTTAAGATTATTGGATTTGCCTAGTCGAGATGCTCGATTTGGCAATAAGTATGTATGATTTGTATATCATTGGACCTTTCAATTAATGTCTTGAAGTTTTCAATCTTATTTTAGGTATTTGATTTGAGCTTATTTGGACTCAAATTATGTCATTTTCCCCTCACTTTTTGCTTCCCAATTTTTACTTTTTTTAAAAAAGTCGTTCAATATCAAATATAACAATTTCTTATAGACAACGAAAGAGTACGATCGCACTTCATCTTCTATTTTTTCTCTTTTTGATATAAAATGTGATGGGAAGATGTTGCATTATAGAACTAATGATAGATATAATATACTTGTTTTAAAGTAATGGCATATAATAATAATAATAATAATAATAATAATAATAATCTTTGCACAAAAAATAATATAACTTATATTTATATAAGTTAGTATTTTTTTTTTAAATCAAAAACAAATTTTGCTAAAGAGCATTAGGCCCAGAGTGGAATTTGGGCATTAAAGCCCAAGTTTGGCCCAAAGATTCAAATTCTAACTTATAACAAATACTAATTCGAAATTCTAAGACTAATTTTGGGAAAGTTTGGTATGGAGAAGTTGAATCGTTTGATATATCTGCTTTAAGGAGGAGCTTAGATGACCATCATAATTTTGTTTTCAGGCTGCAATCATAATTTTTATTTGTTCGCTATATTTTTACTGTTTTTAATATTTTTTTGAGCTAGAAAAACTACTTTTTGTAGCAGCTTTGAAGTTTCGTTTGGAACGACTTTTTGTTGCTTCTTAAAACAGCCTTTTAGTAAGAAAATTAAAATTTTTATACTAAAAAGTTAATTTAAGAAGCAATTAAAAAGTCATCCCAAACAAAACCTCAAAATTATTTTCTTCACAATAATTTTGCAACCGCTTCTATAAAAAAGTTATGACTATGCCAGACATAGCCTTAGAATATTCAGTTTTTTTTTTATGAACAAAAATAGACTTGGTAAGCTGATGATATATTATTGTTGCGGGCTTGAATATGCGCGGCGGTAGAGTTTTAACTATACGTCTTAGTTTTGCATGGATATCCATCACACACATAGAGAACACAAGATTTTTTACGTGGAAAACCCTTAAAAGGCCCTTAAAAGGGGAAAAACCACGAGGCCTAGTCCAGTTGAAAATGATTCCACTAGAATTTGAGTCAGTTACAAAGGGCTGACTCGCCTCCAAGGGCGATCAGATAGTGTGCAATATCAATGGCTCTTTCCAAAAAGAAGAGGTTTAATAGATTATTTGTATGAGATTTTGAAGATTCATTAGTGCTACTTGTCGATAACAAATTGCTTTTACCAAGAAAGAAAAAATACTTTATCATATTCCGATTCCGAGAATCTCATACTTTAAAAGTTGTGCCAGGTTCTCGTGCTTTGAACTTACATGATAGCATACTAATATATGGAATTAAGAGAAAAGATTTTTCTTTGAGACAGTTTTTTTATTACTTTCTAAAGTAGCTCTTTAAAACAAAATTTTTTTATGAAATTTTTTTTTTGTATAAAAAACTGTTTTTAAAACAGTAAGTAATCAGAGGCTTAACCGGGCGTTACTTAGTTTAAATGAAATTTATCCTGCTAATTAAATTTATTGATAAATAAAACGTTCAACCAATTAAAAAAGAGTCGTTGATGATAATGGTGATTAATTAATATATTATCATAGATAAAAAGTAATAAATATAACATTATGTTAATTAATGTAATATATTTGATATGAATAAAATCACAATTATTAATCAATTATAATAAAAAAATTTGAAATAAAAGGTTGAGATTTAATTTGAATAATTAAAATAAAATATCAAGATTTGGCATGCATGGAAGAAAATTCAAGCGACTTTTATAATTGAAGTATGAGGTGTATGGAGTTTAAATGAAACCGACGGAACTATTTTACATAAATATGTTAAATGAAACCGACGGAGCATTAAAATTAATTTAGTATGAGATGCATTAAAGGAGCATTAAATAGTAGAATAATATAATTGTAATGGAGCTTTTAATTTTTAGGAATATGAAGTGTTTATGATGAACGTTGTAGATTAATTTATAATTTATAGATGAACGATCTAGATTTGCTTAGTATGAGATGTATTAAAGGAGCATTAAATAGTAGTATAATATAATTGTAATGGAGCTTTTGATTTTTAGGAATATGAAGTGTTTATACTTTATAATGAACGTTTTAGATTAATTTATAATTTATATATGAACGATCCAGATTTGCTATGGGTGGATTCCCAAGCCACACTTATATAGTAGTATAGATATATATATATGCATGTAATATTAATGTTTATATATATATATATGTAAATAGCAAGAAATAAACGGATAAGAATGTAAATCCCACAACTATAAACATATAAAGTCAACCTTTTTTCATTGCTCTCCAGCGAAGAAGCCAACTCATAGCATTAATTCACATGTTTCTGCTACCAAACGCGTTGACAGCTCTACAAGCCCACAGTTCTAAGGCTTTACGCATTCTGAAAAGAAAAAAAAAACTAATAGAACATGGGTAGGATAAGATAGATTTATCCGTCCAGCTTTCATTTGTCTGATACGTTTAAGCAGAAAGAGGGAATAGTTTAAGAGTAACCAAACTGAGAAAGATGATGGAATCCATCAGTTTCTATATGAAATTAAAATTTTGTTTGGGACGGCTTTCTTACTGCTGCTTACGTTTAAGCAGAAAGAGGGAATAGTTTAAGAGTAACCAAATTGAGAAAGATGATGGAATCCTTCAGTTTCTATATGAAATTAAAGTTTCGTTTGGGACGACTTTCTTACTGCTGCTTTAAGCAGCAGTAAGAAAGCAGTCCCAAACAAAGCCTAAGATGGCTTTCTAACTTCTTGTTAAAGTAGTTTTGTTGTGCTAAAAAGCTACTTTAAGAAGCAGTAAGAAAGCCGGCCCAAACGAAGCCTAAGAGTTGTATGTATCAACCCACAATCCTCCTTGAGCAGGAGCTTTCAACACTAAGATTTTATTTGGAATAGCTTTTTTAATGTTTTGATTTTCAGATTGCAATGATAATTTATATTTGGCAACTATTTTTTCATTGCTTTTTAAAAAAAATTACTGAAAAGTTACTTTCTATAACAACTTTTAAAATTTACAATAGCTTTAGAAAGCAATAAGAAAACCGTCCCAAACAAAACCAAAGAATTTCACATAGTGTCTACTCAGTCATATGGAGCCACTGTGGGAGTGCTTCATTCTTAACATTTGATTATGGTTAGATTAACGACTTTGATACAAAAAATTAGACTAATTCCTAATAGTAGTTAGGAGAAACACAGCTTTCTATTCAAATAACTATCACACTAAACATGATGATTGTAGAGAATAATAAGGAAATCAAGCACAACAAGAAGAAACTATGATTTATAATATTTGGCCTAAGTATTTGAATATGTTCATAAAGAGGGGAGACTCAATTTATTATAAAGATGTCACAAATTTAAAAAAAAAATTAAGTACAAGATAACACACGATAAGTCATCCAGGATGGACTTGATCAGAGATGAATCTCAATGCATAGTTGAATTAGAAACTTACAAATTCAATTTCAGGATCATCTGAACTATGATTTCAACAAACTTAAAGTCAAATTGGCCATTACAACGAGATTAACCCAAAGACATCAAAATTTATCAAACCAAATGATATACAAATCTTGTGCACAACAAAATCGAGTGTTTCAATGAGACTAATCCTACTACTTTAAAAGTATCTAATTACGAGTGTGACATCATTAAAACACTTAAATGCTAAAATAACAATCTATGATTAAGTGAATTAATACGAGTTGCTCGATGGTGTGATCCAAATGTTGGCTATAATTATGAATCATGTAGCATGTTACTTTAAAAAATCTATAAATATACCTCACTCTTTATATGAAAAAGGGGGAGACTTGGGGGCTTGGACCTTGACTTGAGATTCAAAAGAACTTAGTAGTTTGAAGAATCTTGAAGCTCCACCTGAGTACCATTGTTGAACCAATGCCTAAGCACTGTCGTTAAACCACCACCAAACTAGCACCACTCTAAAAAAAATTATAAATAAACCTCTATTCTTTACATGAAAAGGAGAACCTAAGCACTTGGACCTTGGCTTGAAATTTAAGAGAGCTCAATAGTCTAAAGAATCTCAGAGCTCCACTCGAGCATCACCATCTAACCAGTGCCCGAGTGCTAACATTAAACTACCTCTAGACCAGCACCTGAACGCTGCTATCAAATCACTAACAAACTGCCATCACCAGGCCACCCCCATATTGCCATTGTTAGACCACGGTCCAAATGCCATCATTAGACCATCATCGGACTACCACCATCACCACACTTTGATCCTCCGACTACCATCGTTTGACTTCAGATCTCTGACCGTTGTTGCTTGATTGCAGCCCCATTAACCCCATCACCCAACTATGATCCTCCAACCTCAATCACCCGTCTACGATCCCCAGACCACGAACCTATGACTATCATCACCCGACTATAACATTTTAGTCATCGTTATCAATTAAATTCATTCGGCCATTGTCGCCTGACAATGGTTCTTTGACCGCAATTGTCTAATGACGATTCTTCAATCACTGTCACCCGACTACAATCTCCTGACCACAATCGTCCGACTACAATACACTAATCTCTAGTCCTCTAACCATTATTGTCAGGCTACATCGAACCCCTATTAAATTTGTTACATATCATCGCTAACAATATCAAAACATGTTATCTCTTATAATATCAATGCTCATTGTCGATACAAACTTTGACTCCCAACATAGGAACTAGGATTTATGTTGAATTTCTTAATTTATGATCACCCCTCCTTAAAGGAGTTTAACCAAACACATAAGTAAATGATGTCCTAAATATAGCTCCCATGACACAAGGCTCTTCCAACTTCAATCATGTAATATGTTAAATACATAGCATGTTTACTACATTATATCAGAATATCTTACCACGAGAAAATATATCCTTTGTAAATGATAACGAATGATAGTTGATTTCAGATCAAAACCTAAAGAGATTCAGGTAGTGAAAGAAGAGGTAACCATTGATGCTTTCCATAAGCATAAACTCAAATCACAACCAAAACACTTTCAAATGTCTGTTACATTCTCATATACATGTTGCAGGTTTTCTTCATGCAACTTTCAAATAATGGATGGATGATAGTAAGAACTAAGAAAGAAATGGGTGATACAAGAAAGCTAGACTTAGGTTTCGTTTGTGACGGCTTTCTTACTGCTTCGTAAAACGGCTTTTCAGTATAAAATTTTTAATTCTTTTACTAGAAAGCTGCTTTAAGAAGCAGGAAGAAATTCATCCCAAACGAAACCTTAGATTTCTGAATTGAAATTAAACAAGCAAAGAAACAAACATCAATGATTCTCACCTGCCCTTAGGATTCATGATCTGAGAGAAGACGGCACTCGGCGTGAGTCCGTCGGAATCCTCACTATTGACGCTCCGACCGCCAATGCTCACTGCACTGGATGTCATTGTTGTCGTCGTTGTCATCGAAGTATCCATTACTGGATCATCCACAACCTTCTTCCCACCACCCACCATGAGTGGTGTTGCTTCTCCATCAGACATTCCACAACTCATCAATTCTCCATTGCTCTCCTCAGCACTCTCCTGCATCTGCAGCGCAAACTCGAGGTTCCACAGCACATCCCCCATGGCCGGTCGATCTATGCTGTTATCCGACACGCACTTCTCCGCCGTCTCCGCAAACTTCTTAAAGCATTCTGGAGCAATCTTTCCCTTGAGATATGGATCCATTATTTGATCAAGAATTCCCTTCTTTTGGCAATGCCTTGCCCATTCAGCAAGACTAACTTGTTCCTTAGGCAGACTTGGGTTCAGCACAGGCCTTGCACAGAGAGCCTCAAATAACACAACACCAAATGAATAAACATCAGATTTATCTGTAAGTTGCTGCCTTCTAAAGTACTCAGGATCAAGATACCCAAAGCTACCCTTCACCACTGTGCTCACATGAGTGTTATCAAGAGTAGGACCTGTCTTTGACAAACCAAAATCTGAAACTTTAGCAACCCATTTTTCATCAAGCAAAATGTTGGTAGTCTTCACATCTCGATGGATGATGGTGTGCTTGGCGCCGGTGTGGAGGTAATGTAGCCCACGGGCCGCGCCGATACAGATACCCAACCGCTCTTTCCACGGCAATGGCGGCTTTTGAGTCTTATAAAGGTGCTCTCGAAAGGTTCCATGGGCCATGTAGTCATAGACAAGGATCATCTCCTGGTTCTCCTCGCAGTAACCGATCAAAGATACTAAATGTCGATGTCTGAGCTTTGAGAGCATCTCAATCTCAGTTTGGAATTCATGAACACCTTGGCCTGACATTGGGTTCCCTCGCTTTATCGCGACTTTTGTTCCATCATCAATCTCTCCTTTGTAAACCTTTCCAAAGCCCCCTACACCAAGTAGAAGCTCCTCATCAAATCCATTTGTGGCTGCTTTGATCTCAGAAAAGGAGAAATGGCGACAAAGGTTGGATGGGAGGGAGGCAGTGTAGCTTCCAGTTGTGTTTGTCTTTGCTGATCCAGCTGAGTGAGAGTTTCCATATAATGAAATGGGAAGCCAGCCTGAGAAGCCATCGCTGGCACTAGAATCCTTTCCTTCCTTCTTCTTCGTTCGACGGCAAATCACAAGTGCAAAGTAACAAATTGCAAGGAAAGCTACAGAACCAATCACACCACCAACAATCCCAGGAATCTTGCTAGACTTGGAGGAGTCCTTTTTAACCAAAATTCTATCAAGTTCAACATCTGGCTGTGGCAGAAAGTCAGGATTCGGCCCAGCAAGACTGTTGTTAGTATTCTGCAGTTTAAAAACTTCAATTCCATTCAAGATTGAATCGTAAAACTGAGATTTTGATTGAGTATTTGGGTGAAGAGCAAGCCATAAATCCACCATTCCAGAGCCTGACGTGATCACAACATAATCTTCATGAACTGGCTTGCCAATCCCACCACTCCAACCAATAACATCAGCTCCTACTTGTGCAGTTTGATTGTTAAGATAGATATTAAAAACCCTCTGGTTAATCTTCGTGATTGGGTACTGAATTTCACAGAAGTGAAGTCGAACGAGGTAGAAGAACCCAGCGTCAACAGACAAAATCCAGCTCAAGTTGTAGTTCAGATTGATTGTAGCAGAAGGTCCCATTGACCTCGCCGTTGAGTACACATCAACAGGAGCTATGTACTCAGGGAGGGTGTTTGAGTACTCAATTGTAACATTTGGATCCGCAGAGTAAGTTACGCCAAATCCAGCTCCATTGATGTAAGGTGAATCGTCTGCCCAAGAGCGAAACAAGCCGGAATCCGCCGTCGGAGATATCGCCTGACCGCCGACGTTGAGACGATAAACCGTCTGCATCGCCCAATCACCCACGATTGGGAACTGAGTTGAAGAACTGCTACCGGTGACCAACAGGGGAGTGGGTGTAGAGAAGATGTCGGGCATCGAGACGATTTCAATACCATTGATGAAAGCAAAGGAGTTTGTATAGTTGTTTGAAGGAGTAAAGGTGAGATTGAGGGTGGGAGATGAGACATTGAGGGAGTATTCTTGGATAAGGTAAACAAAGTTGAGAGCTTGGGCGGTTTGATAAGCGGAGAAATTTTGCAGGAGGGTGATTGGGCCGGCGGTGACGGAGAAGATGGCGGAAGAAGCGGCGTGGCCGGAGTAGTTGGAAGGGTAGAAGTAGAGGCGGAGGAACTTGCGGCCGGGGCCGAGGGGGAAGGAGTAGGTGTAGGGGGAGGTGAAGAGGCGGGCGGTGAGGTAAGGGTATTGAGGAACGGAGGAATCCTGATCTGAAGCTGTGGAGCTGATGAAGTTTTGTGACGGAGGGGAGTACTTGGAGCCGGCGTCGCCGTCCCATGTACGGTTGTTGGAGTCTGTGTGCTGGCCAGATTCGCCGCAGTCGAGGAGGATGTAGTCGCGGGGGACAAAGGGGGAGTTGACTGCGCTGCCGCCGGAGTCGGCGGCGACGGCAGCGCAGATGGCGGAGGAGAAGAGGAGGGAAAGGAAGAAGGGGAGGAGTGGCGGCGGCGTCTTCATTGACGGTTTTGGTGAGTCGATCTGCTCACGTTGGAGAGATCGATTGGAATTTTGCGAATGCAGGTGAATTAAAGTAGATCTCTAGCTAAAAAATGGACCGAGCGAGATTAATACGAGCATTAATGGTTAAAAAACAGAGGTTTTAAGATTGAACTAAAGGATTCGAGAAGAATAGGAGCGTTACAGTGAATACAAAAACGGATCTTTTAAGAATAAACTACAGCGATCGAGAGGTATAAAAGCGTTACACTGCTGCAAAATAAGAATTTTACGATAGAACTGAATCGATCGCGAAGAATAGAGTGAAACAAAATCCCAACTTTGAAGAAGACAGAAATGTACCAAATAGCGTAGAGGGGAGCCGGCAGCGGAGTTGAAGAGAGAGGGAGATGGAAGAAGAAGGAGGTGAAAGTCTCCTGCTGGGCAGATTGTTTGGCTTAATCAATGGCAGAACGTGGGATTTGATTAAATAATTTAGCTCCTCGATGTTTATAGCAGATAAAAGAGAATTCTTTGATGAATGACGCGTATTTCGTGCTGAGCTGGGGGCAGGGGGAGGAGGAGATTGAAGGAACTTAAGGACAGTTGGATCCAGGAAGTCGGTTACAGGTGCGATGAGATTAGGGGTATTGAGCAACTCCAGCCGTCAGATTTGGTCGATCCTGGATTGTTTGATTGAGGTGGTGGTTGTGGGCCGTCGGATCGACGTGAGATGATGGCGGGAATTTCTTGTAGATTCTCAGAAAACAGGTTATGCCTAACCCGAATGGACCCGGTTTAGACCTAGGCTTTATTTGAAACAAATTTCTTGTTTAAACAACTTTCTCAGAATACCTACCGATGCTTAGCTAGGTTGGTGGGCGTGCTCGGGTTGGAACCCCCATACCGAGTTCGATTCTCTCGAGCGGCAGTTGCCCCTTCAGTGGGGGCCATCAAGCGTCGATGGCCCGTTAGGTCGGCCGAGGTTTACGGACCGCCAAGCATCCTGGCGGAGTCAAGGTGGCAGCGGACGGTTCCTCATCATAAAAAAAAAAAGTCTCATATAAAAATTTATAGTTAAAAAAAATTATATTAAAAAACTAAACTATTTTAAAAAGCCGTAAAAAAAAACTATCCCAAAATAAATCTCACTTTATAAAGCAATGTTCAAAGGCTTCTTATAGTAACTCATATGATATTGAAGTGAAAATTAGTTTGATGCTCGCAAAGTAACAACCAATTATTGTGTATACTATCTTGTGACTTTATTTTCTATTTTTTCTTAGGAAAAAAAAAGAAGAAAACCATAAAGGGAGATGGATTGACCTTTTTTTAGAAAAAAAGTTACAAAATTTTATGTACCAATGAATTGGCTAAGTTAGAATGGTTGAACCAAGTTGAATCATCTTAAAATCATTAGTTATCCATCAGTAGGTTGTCCAAAATCATTATAGAAACCATATGCAAAAACTCCTTGAAAATTTGTTGCTTATTGTCGCCAGCTATATTGACGTAAGACAACATATATTAGGCTGATACATGTCATTAATATGCATCGTTACATATAAAACCAATGAACAACATTGACATTAATGTTGAAACTCATTGATTTGGGCACTCATTATAACCAATAATGTTAATGAATGTCCTTGCATGTAAAGCCGATGTATGTTATCAATGCACACATCACTTATATGATCAATGCATGTCTTTGATGCATGTTATTACTTGTAAAGTTGTCGCATGCTATCAATATCAAGGTTAACGTCCATTAACTTTATCGCCTACCACTACTCATGGCATCAATGCACATCATTTCTGATTAGATAGATGCACGCTATTGACACTAGCTTTGATTCTTAACGTCAGCGTCAATATTATTGGAAATTTTATTGCCAGTGTTCTTCTTTTTAAAACGAGAATAACTAAGTACATCATAAACGGTCACTAGAAGATAAATGCAACTCACTCTAGATAAAACTTAAGTATATTTGCATACATATCCATAATTCTTATATAAATTGATAAAACTTAGGTATATTTGCACGCTATCAATGATTATGGGCAGAGCCCTTGTATTAACCAAAATAAAAGTACATGTGTGCAGCTATAAAAAAATAGAGGATGAGCAGCTATCAAAAAAGTGAGCAAGCTCAACAACAGAATTAATAAAAAGACTACAATGTGATTGAAAATGATTTGAAAAACAACAAAAGGGCTACCCCAAAATTGATAGACCAAAAAAATAAAAAGCAAGCACTGCCAAAAAAAAAAAATCCAAACCATATTTAAGGGATACAAATCATCATCCAAGGTAACCTGTTAATATAAATGCAACAGGTGTAATATTCAAGATAGGCAATGCGTAAAAGCCTGCAATCTATGCGAGGCCAGAAAGACTACCAACAGCTCCCCTCCATTGAATCCCAACAACAATAAGCAACTTTGATACAATCCATCAGCCAAGCCCAGAATGACTAGAGAACAACAACAAAGGCAGACCAGTTACTCCGTTACCATGAAATACATCAATCTTTAATAGTGTCCCCATATTTCCAATTTTTCATTTTCAATACAATTGCCCTCCTAATTTGAATGCAAAGTGTAGAGTAGATTCGATAATTAGAATAAATTAATCTTTCATTTTTTCCCTCCAATTGAAATAAGTTGTGCAGCAAATAATCAAGAAATAAAAGTTTTTTTTATCTTTAAGAGGGCAAGGTCTGTCATCCACAAAGTTTAAAACCTGAATAATGTTTGGCCTCATAAAAAAACTTCCTAAGTCAGGAATATATTTTGTGATCACTGAGAATGAATAGTCACACTCTAAAAGCAGACGAGCAATAGTTTTAAAATGAGAAGAGAGTAAAGGGCATTGATGATCTATAAAGTCACTCCTTTTAAGCAATGCATCTACCGTTTTGAGCCTTCCACGTACATCAAGCACACAAAGATAGAGTATTTGAGAGCATAATGCTTGTACCATATGAACTTAGACCAACTATAGAGAGGATATTCTTTATAAAAAATGTTAATAAAAGTGGAAAAACTAATATTCTTTCAATATTTCAAAGTTAACGAAGTGCTTTGACAAGAGAAAATAGAAACGGATTTATAACGGTACATAAATGCCCATCTAAAGAAGAAGGAAGATTCCAAGAGCCCTTAGAAATAAAATCAAGAACCCTGGCTTTAGCGGGGAGTGTAAGGGTAATAGAATTGCTAAAATAGGATTTAGCAATAAATGGGCCATTAATTCATGAATCCCAAATAAAGGTGAGCTTGCTATTCGGAGAAATATAATGTGTCACACAATGAGAGATACTCTCAGCCGCACTACATAAAGCAGACCAAAGTTTGGAATAGTTAGTGCCATGACGGGTCCCTGGGGAGGTGAGCAATATTTTGAACTCAGCAAAAAAAAAAGAGAGGCGAGTTAGTGTTATAAAATATGACAATGAGAGAACAACATTGAGTATGCTAGAGAGCCTTATAATCAGAAAACCGAGACCTCCACATTGCTTAGGTTTACAAGTATTGTGCCATGAAATCATATGGACTTTCTTTGCATTTGTATCCCCAAATAAGAGAAACTTAGAGCACATCCTACCCAAAATTTTCAAGATTTGGGTATAATCTATCCATGAATCCAGTAGACAGTCATGTTCCATATATTGTATCTAAAAAATTGAAGACACTCTGCAAAAGAGAGATGACTGGCCTTCCAACCAACCAGGTGATTAAGACAGCTAGTAAGAGGGGATGAAAATCAATAATGCAAGTTTTGGTTAAGGAAATGGGAAGGCCAAGATGTGCCATTTTGAAACTATGCAGTGAAATATTTAGGGCATAACATATTTCTAGAGGGTTGGAAATGTATGTGGAGATAATAATATTACTTTTTTCATAATTGATCGATAAGCCAAAAAAAACTAGTAAAATAACTCAAAATATCAAGTAATATCTCACATTTGTGTTTAGATGTGTTACCAAAGATCAATAGATCATCAACATATAAAAGATGTTTGAGATGAGGTCACCACTAGAGACACTGACAAATCTATCATGAGAGTGAGGGTTATCAATCAAGCATAAGAAAGCATCCATGATGATACATAGCATATATGGGCTAAGAGGATAGCCCTGCTCAGTCCAGTAGTGGAATTAAAAAACCCATCCAAAGCATCATCGATATAAATATATAAATAAACTTCAGAGATTCAAGCTTTGATCCACAAAACAAAGAGAGTAGGGAAACCCTTATAAATCATCTTTTCTAGAAGGAAGCTCCTAGAAACTGAGTCAAAGGCCTTATGGATAACAAACAACACATAATAGTTTTTTCTTGGCCATTTTCTTGAATTTTAATATTAATTCAGAAGCAAGTAAAACATTGTTTGTGGAAATTCTATTTTGAATGAAACGAGCTTGACTTTTCCCAATTATAACAGGCATAATTTATTTCAACATTTGGCCAAAATTTTTAATATTATTTTATGAAAGACATTGCAAAGCGATATAGGCCTAAAGTTAGTAATGTTTGTAGCGTGGGAGCTCTTTGGGATGAGAGAGATAGCAGTGACCTTCACCTTCCTAAGAAGATAACTTTTAGAGAAAAAAGATTTAATAGCTTTACAAACAAGCGGCACAACAATCAACCAACTAGTTTTAAAGAATTCAAAATTATAACCATTAGGGCTAGGAGCTAAATTCGAATAAAAAAATAGCAGTTTTAATTTCTACGTTAGTGACCATTATTGTGAGAGTGGCCCCAAGATGAGAGGGGACAACAGATCTCAAAATATTGCTCCCCATTATATAAGATTTTCTTTGGGATATCTTTTATATTACTTTTTTAAAAAAAATTTTAGTATAAAAAATTTTAGTATAAAAAATTATTTTAGAAAATAATAGAAAAGCTTAATCAAATTAAGACCTCATTTGGGACGATTTTTTTATTGATTCTTAAAATAAAATTTTAATATCAAAATTTAAAATTTTATGCTAAAAAACTGATATAAGAATCAATAAGAAAAGGGATTTTTACATACATACCACTTTATAATATGGGTATTACATATTTAACACCTAAAACTTAAATATTTCATATATGCCACTCAAACTCATTTTTTACCTCAGAAATGCCACTCCGTTAACAGCGACGTCTTAGTCCGGTTGTAAATGCCCTAACTTGCGTGCTCCTTCGGCTCTTCCCAACGAACTCCTCTGGTTTTTTGCTTTTTGCCACCGGAAGGTAATATCTCCTCCTCTCTTTCTCTTTGCATCCTAAACTCTGCCATTTCCTAAGCTTCGAACTCCTCTCGTTCTTTGTTTTTTTCCAACCGGAAGGTAAGATCCCCTCCTCTCTTTGCATCCTAAACTCAGCCATTTCCTAAGCTTTTTGCCCCCATTGTTTCTTTAGCTTCGCAGTGTGTTCTTTAGCCATTCTCGTTCTTTGCTTTTTTTTTTCTTCAGATTTGTGTATTTTCAGATTTTTTGATTTGTAGTTTTCAGATTTCTGTATTTTGTGAGAAGTTATGTAATTTAACTTTTGTTTTCAACTAATGTGAAAGTGCCATGTTTTGTGTTCAGATTTGCAGTAACTTTTGTTTTCAGATCTGCAGATTTTATTTCCATGTAATGTGAAAGTTTTGTAAGAAAAAAGCATTTCGGAACTTGTAGCCAGAGGTTTTTGTGCTTATCTGTCGTATGAGTTACATTTTGTCTTGGTAATTTACGCCGGATTGGATTATCCTGATGTTGGCTTCAAAGAAAAATAATTTGTTTTCTTTTGTTCATAGATTGTGCTGGTTTCAAATGAGTTCAACAAACTCTTCTGCTACGAGGCGCCCACATTGTCAAGTTTACTGTTACTGTCATCTTAAGTGTGCGTTATATACTTGCTACCGTGGACCCAACTCTGGAAGGCAATTTTATAGATGCATGAATAATCGAACGGAAGACGATTGCAGGTACTTTAAATGGACAGACAATGTAGAAGAGACGTCTTATGGTACACCTACTGAAGTTGAAGGCTTTGAAGCTAGGATGTCTAAGAAGCTTGACTTGATCATCTTGTTGATGAAAGTCCTTGTTGGTGTTGTTCTTCTAATAGCTATTCGTATTTATTTAGTTTAATGTGTAAGTAGTCTAAATGATGTAGAAGTGTGTACTTGTAATTGTTCTTGTTATAGCTATCTGTAGTAGTAAGATATAAGTAATTGCCAATAAACAATGAACAATAGGGTCTTAGTTCATACCTTGCTACGTAGTAGAACTCATCGACATAAGTATGCCACAATGGGTGCTCTTTCATACCAATGAAGGCAACGGCATGAATGCAAGGCAACCCTATTAGCTGCCATACTCCACAAGTGCAGTCCTTTCTTTCAATATCAACGATTTGTCTTGAGTGCAGTCCTTCCACCTCAACCTTGGAAATGCTAGCTTGCCGAACAACCAAATGATCTTTCCTTGTTGTTATATCTCTGATATATTCTTCCACATTTGGAACTAATTCTTTCTGCCAAGTCAAGCTAGTCATTTTTCATTGAGCTCTTTGTTCCATAACCTTTTCCCGGATCAAATCAATGAGGTCAACTGCAGGTTTGGTTCTAGCATCAGAAATCCATGCGTTAAATGACTCAGCAAAATTATTTGTATTAGTAGCATGACCTATCCCGATCATGAATTGACTTCTTGACCACTTATAAGGTAAAGAAATGAGATATGAGTACAATGTAGGGCTCAAGTCATGAAGTTCAGAAAGCTTCTCGTTCATCTCTACATTAGTATAGGCATTTGCTGCTGCCCAAACCAGTCCTTGCATTTTTTGCCCTTCTTTACATCGAAAATTTTTTTTTATATTCTTCCACAAATGTCGAATGCAAATTCTATGCTCAGCTTGGGGATATATTTCTCTGATTGCCTCTCCCAAACCCTTCTCCATGTCAGATATGAAACTAAGAGTGCTTAAATTAGTACCAATAGTCTCTCCCATGTTCTTCAAGAACCATGACCATGAATGTTTGGACTCAGCCTCGACAACAACATATGCTATGGTGAATAAGCCATTATTTCCATCAACTGAGTTAGCGGATAAAAGGACACCCAAATACTTAGATTTGAGATGGCATGCATCTAAACTTATAAGCGGTCTGCACCCAAATAAAAATCCATCCACACACACCTTGAAACTAACATAAAATCTTTGGAAAGAATTACCAATAGCATTAAATGTATATGTGATGTGTGAGCCCGGATTTCTATCAAGTAATTCTGCTGTCAATGTTGGAACCCATTTATAGTTGTCATCAACTGAGCCAAAAATGTTGTCACGTGCTTGCTCTCTTGCCCGCCAAAGCTTCATATAAGGTAATGATAAACCAAATTCCTTCTCCAAACCGCTATTTATTTCTTTTGGTGAAATATCTGGATACCTCTTCACCATCTCCTGAATCTGATTAGCAACCCATGCGGATGTAGCTAGCCGATTCCCAGCACGATTTATCCCAGGGCATGTGTGTTCTCCATCAACTCTCCTAACTTGAAATGATTGAGAGTCTTCACATAGGGATGCCTGAATTCGCCATTGACAACCTTGATAGGAACATGTCGCAATAACTCGTTTCTTATCACTAGCTTTTATCCTCACCCCAAAGTTCTCTTTAATGGCAAATGATCGGAGAGCATTCTTGAAACTTGTAGCATCATTAAAAAATGTACCTATAGTGATATCTGTAACACTTGATTTTTGAAATCTCGAAACACCATCATTCTGAGAAATGGAACATTGTATATTTTGTTCAAAACTTTCAATCCCTATAACATGTGAGTTTGATTGATCTTCATCACCTTCGTATAGTGAGATAACTATTTCGGCACGTAAACTTTCATTCGTTTGGTTTACCAACAAGCTCACGTCAGCATCGTAATTGATTACTTTGTACTCCTTGGGTGATGTTCCGTTAATGTGATAATGCATGTTGTATCGATGTCCTTTCAACCAAGGACATATTCTAGCAATCTCTGATCTAATCTTAAAAATATTCATATGTCCTTTATCAAGTTTCACAGTTCTTTGTTTGCCGCCAATATATCCCTTTCTAGATTGGTCCTTTGTGTCAACCCAAATTCCTCCATATTTAAATGCAATAAACAAATTCTCTTTTCTACCTCCACATAAATCATCTATTGCTTCGTCACAATCCTGCATTACCGAATTATGCCATGAGGTTGTCATTTTTCATTAACAACAACCTGAAATAAACACCACATCGTTAATTAGTGCCAAAAATATAAATATAAAAGAATAACAAACGTTTCAACTATTGAAGAAAAGTTGGAAGCTTCAGTAATTTAAAGCTGACAAAACTTTTTAAAAGAAATACATTTTTATTGCAGAAAAGCTTCATCTTCAATAAAGCCAATATTTATGGCTTTGCCGAAAAGTTTCATCTATTGAATAAAATTACAACACAAGCTGCAGGTTTCCTTTCACAGTTCTTTGTTTTTTTTGGGACATACACATTTCTTTGTTAGCTTCGGCAATGCCAAATAAAAATCTGAAAAGCTTTAAACGATGGATAAAAAAAACAAGTCCAGTAAAGCAGAGCAATGTATACAGGCAGGAAAAAAAAAAGCAAGTCCGGCAGAACAACTGGGTAAATACGGATGGAAGAGCAAGGAACAGCTACGGAGGAGGAAGAGCAAATACGGAGGAGGAAGAGCAAATACGAAGCCGGAACATTTACTGAAACGCTTTCTCCCGCCGAAAGCCAAGGCGGGAATGAAGATAAACGGAGTCCGGTTAGCTGTTAACGGAGTGGCATTTCTGAGGTAAAAAATGAGATTGAGTGGCATATATGAAATATTTAAGTTTTAGGTGTTAAATATGTAATACCCATATTATAAAGTGGTATGTATGTAAAAATCCCATAAGAAAATCAGTCCCAAACAAAGCCCAAATCAAATTTCTAAAAAACAAAAAATCCCAAAAATGCAAGCCAGCTGCGAGTGTCTCGTGTAGATTCGTAGCAACGAAGCGAGAAACCTGAGACGTTTAGCTTTGGATATATAAAGGTCTGCTCGATTTAGGGCTTGTCTTGCCTCTCTATCTCGATCTTCTCGGTACGCCGCGTTAGGGTTGCGAGGGTTTATCGCCTCTCTGTTTTCTACCTATTATTATTTTGTTTGGTATCTTTTCATTTCTTTGATTTCTGGAAGAGAATCGTCCGCTGATTTTAAGGAGCTAGTTCTCTACTTGCTTTGATCGGTACATTACTTCTGAGGCTTGCAAAACAGCAGCGTCCAATATGGCGTCGGATAATGCAACAGATTTGAAAGATGAGATTTCAGAGGTATTTCTCTTTTTTTCTTTCATTTCTTCGAATTAGCTAACTTTGAGATTGTCTGTGGGCATTATCTTTAAATAAAAACAACGTTTTGCGGATTAATGAACATGCAAGGAAGATAATTTTGATTATTTCTTTTATTTTGAGAGCATAGTTTACTTGACCTTTTTTTGCATTTGGTGCTCTTGTATATAGCTTGCCCCCTTTGATCCCACGAAGAAGAAGAAAAAGAAGAAGCCGGTGGCTCAAGATCATGTTGAAGAGGTGGAGAAGTTAGTTGAAACAACGGAGAATTTATCAGGTTTGATTATGAAGATATGTTGTTGCCCTCTGTGTTTATATTTTCGAGGGGTTTATGTTTGATATGACTGAAATGTTTGCAAAAATGCAGTCGAAGATGCTGGTGAATCTGTATTTTCAGGAATGAAGAAGAAGAAGAAGAAGCAGGTTGGCTTGCATGGGCTTGTTCTGGCTTGTTTTTTCTGAGATGATATATGTTGTGGATGTTTAATTTGACAGAAAGTTGCTAACTTTGGCATCTTCTCAGGTGGAATTGGACATAGAGGAAAATGAGGAAGGGGATGCTGGCGAGGATAATGATGGTAAGAGCTGAAATTATAGTATATAAGATTGCATCACTTGATTAATTGTAGTAGATACTAATTTCACATATCGTAATTAATAAGTGATATTTGTAAACGACCTTTCTCTATGGATGTGATGGATTCAGATGGCAAACTTGGTGAGGATGAGCAAGGGGAGGGTATTATATTTGGTGGTGAACAATTACCTTGGGAAGGTACTGACCGAGATTACAAATATGAAGAGGTCTGCCTTTTTTTTTATTAAATGTTGTCCATATTTTCTTATAATTGTGAAAGTTGATAAAATTTCTTTTAAATTTTTAGGAAAAAAACAAGACATTGAATAACTATAAAGATAGGTGTTTCTTTATGTGGTTAGGCATTTTCCTTTTTCTGCAATTAATGTGCTTAGCATTTTATTTTTCTAATTTAAACTTTCAGTACATTTCTGATATAATCTTTGTTTGTTTGCCTTGTCCATCTACTATATTGAGTTGTGTTGCTGCTTTATGTAATTTTGAGGTTTATGAAGAATTTTGAGGTTTTGGAGTTGGTTGTCTATACACATCATAAATTAGATAAGCTAACGTTCCAAGTCTATTTTATTGTGACCGAGATGGCAATATAACCCTCAACCATTGTGGCCGTGGACCAATAATAATATTTTAAGACTCCTCTAACTTAGGTGAAGTTCGGTCTCTTGCATAAGCTTTGGTTCAAGTTCATCTTTTTAGACGTTAAATCGTGATGTTCACATTCTTACGCAAGTTCAACTGCAAAATAATGCTCAAACTCAAAGGATACAATGACGAGTAGAGTGTTAAGATTGGAGTAAATAGTTGGAGAAGTAACTTGATACTTTTTTTCCTTAGGGCACCAAACTATTGAATATTACATCAAAAGACCTAAGTTGATTAGAGACTTGATGAAATTTAAGGGAAGATTTATCAATTTGACTTGGCTTTGGATGATAATCACATCAGATATGAGAATTGGCATGACCATTATGATATGATTGATCATAATGATGACATCTTTGATAAGAGCATATGCTATCATGATATGATCTATTAGGGTAATGATTTTAAGGTTGGGAATATACATGATCATCTCAATATGATCGGTGCAGTGATGATATGAACTATATGATGTGTCAACTTGATGCTCTGGAGAGTAGGGTGCACGGGCATCGTGATAGGAAAAGCAACAATCTTAATTCTCTCATAATGATGATAATCATAACGATCACCCAGAAATAGAATCACTTTGGTTAAATGGTTGTTGCAACGTAGCTTTGGTTGTCGTCCCATAAAGAAGACAAATCAATGAAAAACAAAGAATTCAAGGCTTTGAGTTTCACTTAATGGCTTATGCTGCTATCATCAACTATGATTTTTAAATACCACTCAATTGCATGTTTCACATCTCAATCATGTAATTGGAAATATGTTTTTGAATGCTTTTGAAAAGAAGAAAAGTATTTGTTTTGAAAAAATACTTCAAATAAAAACAAACATAAGTTTATCATATAAGCATTGTTTAAAATTGCGCAATATGAAGCTTGCCTTGAGGCCTGCTTCAACGCAATTCTCGTAAAAAATGTCTCATGTTTTTTTATGAGGCTTGAGCCTTAGCTTGACTGAGACCCGCCTTGAGTCGTGCCTTCGCCTTGCTAGGGTGAGGCGTACTTCGCACCCTATTTATATATATATTTTTTAAAGCTTGCCAAAATCTTAAACTAAAGTCTCGAACAAACCAAACCTTCATGCACCCTCAAGCCACAACGGCTTCCTCTCGACTGCCTCAACCTATAGCCCACCGTCTTCGTCATAGCGACGATCGTCGTAGCCGTCGTCAAGGATCAGTTGAAAGCCGCACACCACCACTACTACTAAAAATTTTGGAGTATTAATCTCATCTTTATATTAATAAAATATATTTTTGTAGAAGGAAAATGTTCGAAATAAATGAAGAATAAGCAGATTGTGAGCATTGAACTTCACAAGATGAGGTAGGGGAGATACTAAATTATTATGAAGAAGACTCAAATAAAGACCCCTCAATGATGACAGTGGAAATGATTTATGAGTTATTTGACAACTATTTTAACATTTTTTAGGAATTAAATATAGATGAGTAGGTCACTGAGAAAGAAAAAATTTGAAGTTGTATGATACTTTTATGCAATTCATATATTAATATTATTTTTCTCTTATAATATTTAGATTTCAATTCTATTTCACACAATTTATTACTTAACATTTTACGTCTTTTGCAATTTTTTATTTCATATGTATGTCAATTTGTTACTTTATAGTTCAATAAAAAATTAATCCGGCATCATTTAATATATTATATTAGTATTATACAAAAAATCACTATTAACCTTTATTTTCCTTTATGAAATGTTTTGATTTGGAGGCTTATGCATCAAAATGCTTTGAGTCTTACGTCTCGTCTTACGAACAAAAAATGCCTCAATAACCAATTGCGTAATTTTAAACCTTGCATACAAGCCTTTTGTCACACCCCATTTTAGTCAATCTAAAGTGTAACAAAGAAGGAGAATCTGAATATTCCTCCTTACTAACACCTATTCTGAAATATCTCTATCAGAATCAGGGAGTAAGAAGTATTTTATTCAGAATATTATAATATATCAAGTTTTATACTTCATAGCATGAAACATATATAATATACCTCAAATAAAATATACTTCTCAATTGAAATACAAAGCTTTATTAAAACTTTTAAAACTTACATAACCAAAAGTCTATACAACTCCCACTCATATCCCTTTTTATATCAAAAAATATATGTACGCAAAAAGTTCAGTCACTCTTTTTCTCTAGTGCATTACTGGCTCCTTCCCCTTTCCTATAGTACAATCATTGTTAATGAGCTAGAGCTTAATGAAATATACAAACAATGCATAAGAAATCATAATGAATATATTGATAATTAATATAACACATAAATTTTCTACCAAACATAAGCTTTGCATAACATCATTTTCTGTTATGTTTACTATTCAAAGCCTTCATACAAGTTATATGATGGCTATAGATTTTTGCACTCATCAAACTTTCCAATTCAAGGTTGGGTCAGAATTCTCAATTTTTAGAATTGAAGCTACTCTATTATTCAAAGTTGGGTTTAGATTCTCAATTTTTAGAATTTCGAGAGTGTAGGCTTACCTCGTTAGGCATTTCGCCTTTACTTGTGAAGGATTATCCTCCATATATGACTTATTTCACATTTTCAATATCATACAGTGTACTATTGTAATCACTTGTGCAGGATTATCCTTCATATATGACTTATTTCACATTTCCAATATCATACAGTGAACTATTGTAATCACTATTTAATTAAGCCATTATTTACATAAGAATAAACTGAAATAAACTAAAATAATTGCTATCATGAACATAACAGACAAGAGTTTGCAATTATACAAATTTTTTTTATTATTTCCCATAACATCGGTTGGATATTTCATCTTGTTTTCCAAAACAATCGGGTAAACTGGTTCACCTAAAGTACTATGTTTCCTTTTTCTTTTGTAAATAACCTAAACATACATTTCTTTATTTATATATGGTTTCAAATAAAATAACACAAGAAATATGAATATATTACAATTTTCTTCAATTGCACCATTCTTCATTCAATCCAAAATTCCTCTCCTGAATTCAACAAATCAATTTCAGCAACCCTTTCCATTTTAGCAGACATCAGCGCACATGATTTCAACAAATGGCAACATACAACAAACCTTTTATTTCAGCATTTCCACAATTCTTTACTGGATTCCATCAATTAATTTCAGAAAAATAATAGCACACAAACATTGATTGTAACCACTGGAATTCCAGCAATAATTCATTCAGGATACCAATTTGAGGACTCAATAATCCAAACTGCTGAAATAGAGTTGTAATGTATTGATTTCGGAATAATTTCACCTGCTCTGTTTTTTGAAAAAAAAAAAAGATTTTTAACAATTTTTATTTGTTCGGGAAGCATGTATTGGAAAGTATATTCTTTATGAGCTCTGCTTCAGAGGCTTTATGATCATCTGGGCAAGTCCAAAACACTTGCAGAGCAACTTTTTCAACCATACTAGAGTACCTATACTTTATTTGGAAGGTAAAGCTCAAGACAACCCAACATTACTAAACAAAGCAAAAACACTACATTTAAAGGCTGCTTGATGCAATTGCTTTTTATGGTTTGACCGAATTATTCATCTACCACTGCCTCTTTAGTTCAGCCTTGTCTTTCATGAACTTAATGACATAGTTGTGAACTAATTAAGGCTTTTCACGTGGAGCTCCTTTAGCTCCTTTCATTTGCTTTACTTTCCATAAATCTAAAAGGTGCTAGCTTTTATTTTATGTGAAAGTCAAATCCTTTTTATCGATTTAAATAAATGTACGTCCAATTATAGATTTCTTTCTATTCAAAACCAATCTTTTAATTCAAATTCAATTTTTATTGCTCTTTTTCTTTTGTCTCTGCATGGTTTGATAGTTCTGCTACTTCTGGATGGTTGTAAGAGCATGATAAGCATTTTGTTTATCTGCTGTCAGCATTCCTTCAAAATCTCTTTTGGTTTAGAATAGAATTCCTTTGAATTTTTATTGGTGCTCAGATCTTTTTTGTTCAATGTTGTTGTAGCTTCTGGACAGGGTCTTCAATACTTTACGTGAAAATAATCCATTGCTTGCGGGAGACAGGCGCAGAACTGTGATGAGGCCCCCACAAGTTCTTCGAGAAGGAACTAAGAAGACGGTCTTTGCAAATTTTATGGATTCCTGCAAGACGTATGTTGCCATATTTTGAACAACAGTGGTTTGAATCATGATTACTTTATGAATGTTGTAATAACTTTCATAATCTTGATGCATGCATGCATTAATACTTGTGTTGGATCTAGAAATATCCGTGAATCGTACCCCTACTATGCCGAGAATATTGAATGGAAAAGAGAATAGAAAAGTAGAGAGAGAAAGAAAAATGTTAGAGTAAGAAGTTTAGAGATTTCAATAGGCTCAAGTGTAGAAAATTACATAAATTGAGCTCACTCTTTTTTTTTTTTTAAACTTAAATTAAAGAGATATATCCTTAGAACACATAAATTGAGCTCACTCGTTGAC
Source organism: Dendrobium catenatum (assembly GCF_001605985.2). NCBI lineage: Eukaryota > Viridiplantae > Streptophyta > Magnoliopsida > Asparagales > Orchidaceae > Dendrobium > Dendrobium catenatum. The sequence continues at coordinate 267,023 of NW_021319320.1, forward strand.
CCCTAATTTATAGACTAGGGTTGAAGCTTGAGCATTATATAATTGATACATACATAGCTATATAGAAATTAAGAAAAATACAATAATAATGTAGCATGGTTAGAAGGTTTGTCTTGATGAAATTGTTTGTTGAGCTTTGAAGAAGTGGCTTGCCTTAAGAAGTTGTCTTCCTTTAGTAGTAGCCAGGGTTGACTAACAAAATGTATTGGCCCGATTGTGATGAGTTCTTGTATCATGCTTGCTTCCTTGAGGTCAATTTCCTTGTAGATTAAGGAGTTTGGGATTGAGTATGTCAAGTTAGTTTGATTTGAACCAGCTTGATTTAGTTTGAACCAGGCCTACTTAACTTGAACCATATATTCTAAATACTTGAATGTACATTTAGTTGCTTGATTCTATTATATCTTTAAAGGTTTATTGCAAAATGAATAAGAGAATATAAAAATATTCCGAATTAATTAATCCTCGAGCAGGCAAATGCCTCCTCTCTTCATGATGAAGAGTTGATGTCAACCCCTCACTATTACGGTAATATCTCTCATCAGTGATTGGAGTAGAGGTCTATAATCTTACTCCAGAAAGTATTCTTCTTCTCAACACAAACTTAGAGAACCCCTTAGGTGATTCCATTCTAGGCTTGGTTTTTGGAATCCTTTTTAATGCTCCTTAAATCATTCAGGTCATCCTCTTATCGAATTCAATAAGTTGACGGACAATCACGAAATCACGATGCTCCATGTTAACAAATTCTTCTCCTTCTCTTTGATATTGTTCTACGTTATTTCTTCTTCTACTTACTGATATGCTTCATGCTCATTGCACCTTTTAGGATGTTGGATTTAAAAGTGTCTGCGAATCACACCCAATTATATTGAGAATATTAAGTGAAAAAGAGAACAAAATAGTAGAGAGTGAAGTAAGAATGTTAGAGTAAGAGGCTATGAGATTTTAAAAATAGGTTACAGTACAAAAATTATGTGAACTTAACTCACCCTTCAACTTTCCTATTTATAAATTATGATTGGGGCTTGAGCGGTATAGTTTTGGCTATATACATGACTACAAAAAATAGAATAAAATATAATATTAGTGTAGCCTAGTCATAAGGCTCGACTTGATGAAACCGATTGCCAAGCTTCGAAGATGTAACTGACTTGCCTTGAGAAATCATCTTCGTTGAGTAATAGCCAGGGCCGACTGATAGGCTGTACTTGCTTGACTGGATGAGTTCTATGATCATGATCACCTGCTTAAGGCGAGTCTTTTTTTTTAGATTGATGAGTTTGAGATCAAGTACATTGAGTTAACTTCATTTGAATTGGCTTGATTTAGCTTGAGCCCAATCAATTTAACTTGAACCGGATTTTCTGAATATTTGGATGGACACCTTGTAGTCTTTTAAATTTGTTTTTCTAAATTTCAGCTGGTCATTTGAGTAACTATGTGATGTGTTGTATTTTATATATTTGTGATAGATGTGATGGTAACAAATTCCTTGTTCAAAATGGAAAGCAGTGATAAAAACACGTAAATGCTATCAATCCTGTGGACTTTCTTTGAAGGAAAGGAATTATAGATTTTTCTCTAATAAAGAAGGGGCAAAAATAATGCTGTTCAACTTTATCACCCAAGCTTATTTTTGGATGGATGCCATTCGTAGAAAAAAAAATTGCTCTTCACATTACCAAGAAGCAGTTAGATTTGTACGATGTCACAGTTTGATCTTTTAGTTTTTTTTTAATTGATATTCTTTTTTTTTTTCTCTTAGCAATCTTGTTCCTCTGTAATTTTTTGTTTTCTTCCATTTTTTAGGTGGATGAAATCGTTTATAAAACAAAAATTACTTTGAAACTATCTACGAGAAAGAAATTATACAACAAAATAATCATGCTGTTGAATATATATTTTGTAACACATGAGATTTAATCTTGAAAGTTTGCTTCTCAGGATGCATAGGCAACCAGAACATGTCATGACTTTCTTACTAGCTGAAATGGGAACCACTGGATCTCTTGATGGACAGCAGAGATTGGTTGTGAAGGGGAGATTTGCTCCTAAGAACTTTGAGGGTATCCTTAAGAGATATATCAGTAAGTTTCCACATATTCATAGCTTGCTTTTGGGAATATCTGTGGCATTATTTTTTTCTAGCTTCTTTATGTAATGCTGCTTAGGAATCGAAAATGGTCAACATACTCATCTAAAAAATTAAAACAGTATTTTATATCATTGTTGAATTATTCTTTTCTACAAGATGGTGGTGAGACCTGCAATATTTATGGTGCCAATTGTTGGCCATTAAAAGAAAAGCATAATACTAAGTTAAGTGTTGCAGAGATAGGAATCTCAGGTGGGTGAGTGGCTTTACCCTTAGAGATAGGATACGAAAATGAGCATTTACGTGAAAAAGGTTGGAGTAGCGCCAGTGTAAGATAAGATTAGAGAGATTCGCCTTAGATGGTTTGGTCACATAAAACGGCGGCCTTCCGATGACTCGGTTAGGAAAGTATAAGTATTAGATTTGACTTATGTTAAGAAAGGTAGAGGTAGATCTAAAAAGACTTTGTTAGAAAATATTAGAAATGATCTTTCTTTATTAGATTTAAATGAGAATTTGACTTTTAATATGACACAATGGAGAAAAAGGATTCATGTAGCCGACCCTAAGTAGTGGGACGAAGGCTTGATGTTGTAGTTGAATTATTCTTTTCAGGTGGAGAAAAGGCATTATTTTTGTTGGTAGTTTTTGTTTTAAATATATAGCTAAGCTGAACCTCCTGATTGGTTATTTGGTGTTTATTGTAGTGATCAGCAGTTTGGAGGTAACACGTTGGACATATTACTATAATAACTTTTTTTTTTCAAACATGTTGAAGCGTGCGTGTTCACTTCAGAACAACTTGATATATTATAGTATGTTATTTATTTCAAGCAGCGAAAAGTCTTCAAGTTTTAGGTTAGGATGGAACTCCTTCCTCCAAACTAATGGCTACGAATGATGACTTAGATAATCTCTAATTAGGAATGCATTTTGATTTACTAGATTAAGGTATCGTTTGAGATAACTTTTTTGTTGCTTTCAAAAGCAACTTTCTAGTATAAAATTTTTTGTACTAAAAAGTCGTTTTAAAAAGTAGTAAGAAACTTGTCCCAAACGAAGCCCAAATAAAATACTATTATTTCCGAGTTAGGCTTCATATAGGCGGCTTTCTTACTGCTTCTCAAAACAGTTTTTTAGTATAAAAAATTTAATTTTTGTACTAAAATTTTTTTTTAAGAAACAATAAAAAAATCATCTCAAACGAAGTCTTAGTGTAATAGTATCAGAATGATTCTAATTTAATAACCTACTATTTTAGGGTTTATGTTAAGCATTTTGAGCTTTACATTTCCAAATCGTCCACTGTTTCCTTGTCTATGGAAATGTCAATCTTTCATCAAGCAGTTATGATCTATTCTTTTGATGATCATGCGTGACATAAGGAACCACATAAGAAGCTTAAAACTGTCCATTATGTTTTCCAGTCTGCTGTTTGTTTCCCTTTTTCTTGGTGCCATTAATGTTGGTTATGCTGTTATTCACAAACTCCTTACAGTGAAATTGAAAATTTAGGCTTCATTTGGAACGGCTTTTTTACTACTTTTTAAAGTAGCTTTTTTGTAAAAAAATTTAAGAAGCAGTAAAAGAGCCATCCCAAACGAAGCCTTAATATGGCAGCTGATGATTGGTTGCTACATGTTTTTACCTCTGACAGCTGCTTTTAGATAATTAGTTAGTTTATAAGAAAAATGTGTTGTTTTTCTTACCTTTACTTTCTATATTGTTTCAATTAATTGTTCTTTATTTTTAGATGAGTATGTTATTTGCAATGGCTGCAAGAGTGCTGATACCATTCTGTCAAAAGAGAATAGGCTATTCTTCCTCCGTTGTGAGCAGGTAACTTGTGTTCTTGTTGTTTTAATTCACATCATTCATATCACACAAGTTTTTTTTTTCAATCATTATTTTATTTTATTTTATTCTTTTTGTAAGTTGAGAACTGGCCGACCCCATGTAGTGGGACAAAGGCTTCATATTGTTGTTGTTGTTGTAAGTTGAGAACTTGAGATTTACGCACATACGCACATGCCACTGAAATTTTCTTTATGTACGAAGCTAAAATTTTGTTTGAGGCAGCTTTTTTACTGCTTTCTAAAGCAGTTTTCTTGTACAAATATTTTTTGAACTAGAAAATTTTCTATTAAAAAAGTTATTTTAAAAACAGTAAGAAAGTTGTTCCAAATGAATCTTAAACTCATGTTTTTAAAACAATAAACTACTGAACTTGTATATTCATAACTGTTATGATCAAACCATTGGGAATTTAGTGGAGTTGATTGAGATTTTGTTGTTCTTTATTATAAATGTAGGCTGTTTGGTATTACTTTTGAAATTTGGGACAAACATAGGAGAGTAAGCTTATTATATGCCAATTTGAATAATTTTATGGAAAAATTATTTATTTTTTTAAAATTTTTTTTGTTACAGTGTGGTTCTTCGCGGTCGGTAGCGCCGATCAAAGCCGGCTTTGTTGCCCGCGTTGGCCGTCGCAAGGCTGGGGTTTAATTCCACACTAACCTTCAAAGGGTTCCCATAAAATCTAAACTGATGTAAGGAATTTGGAAGTAGAGCTGATGAACTATTATGCATTTGGTTATACTGTTAAATACTAGTTATTGTATCTCATACAGTGAGTTTACTAGCAGCTTTTGAACTAAATTTGCTTGTTCATGTTCCTTTCATCATGAGCTGTTGTGCCAATCTAATGATTTATATTGATATTATTCTTACTTTTCAGATTGTTTAAGACTTCGTTTGGGACAGCTATCTTACTGCTGCTTAAAGCAGCTTCTTAATACAAAAATTAAAATTTTTATTAGAAAGTTGCTTTAAGAATCAGCAGAAAAGTCGTCCCAAACAAAGCCTAAGTTTGCTATCATTGAATGTTGGGAGGCCAAATAGAGGCATTTTTAGTTTACCGACGTAGAGTTAGGCTGAATTTGAGCTCGAAGTGAAGGATGTAGGTTTCATTTGAGATAGCTTTATTACCGCTTTCTAAAGTAGTTTTCAAGTAAAAAAATTTGCAGTTAAAAATAAATTTTATTAAAAAAATGTTTTAGAAAGCAGTAAGAAAGCTGTCTCAAATAAAGCCTTAACCAGTCCGTTCTATCAAATTCAGCTAGAATTGAGTGGTTTTTGTATCAAATTGAGTTAGGTTTAGGTTTCCTCCGGTTAAATTAGAGCCTGTTGATAGGCTCAAATCAAAGATTAGGGTTCTTTATTAGAACACTAACAATTAATTATGTCATAATTGACTAGTAAAAATGAATATAATATATTTGAAAGCAAATTTATATATAAGGAAATTAAATTAATTTTTTAAAAAAATTAAACATATTAAAATTATATTGAGTTATCCATCAATTGCATTTCATATTTTAGATATATAAAATAATTTCAGTGTAGCTCAAAATTTAGTTTGATCTAGTTTGAATTGTTTTGATTGAGTCATAAATTTAAGATCAACATAACACAAAAATTTGCAGGTGATAGCTTACATGTAAGAATTGAATTAGGGCTAATCAATCACAACATTATATAAAAAAATAAAGATTTGATGATAAATTATGGCTTTATTTGATATGATTTTTTTATTGCTTTTTAAATAGCGTTCAAGTATAAAAGATTATCGAATTAAAAATTTTGTACTAGAAAATTGCTTTAAAAAGTAGGAATAAAGTTGTTCCAAATGAATTTTTTTTGGTGCAGATGTCGGGAGTCGAAGTTGACGTCAATAAAATACATCAACATTTTTGAAGATTACCTGCATCAATATTATTGGTGAAATCGACAAGCGGTGAAGTCAACGAGAGTTAATGTTTATTTCGATAGCTGGCATTGACCTTATAGTGATGATGTGTGCATCAACATTGGTGGTGATAGTGGGTGACAAAATTAGCGAGCATCTACATTTATGTTGATTACGTACAGTAGCCTTGCAGGCGATAAAGTGTGCTAGCTAGTAGTTGGGCGATGCTTGTCGTTTGCAATGATTGTCAATGCTAATCATCAGACAGAGCTCTCTCTGACTACAATTTTAGGTGTAGCTCCAAGCTCTCAAATTTTTTCATCAACGTTCAAGCACAAATATGGAATCCGTCCTCACACACGAAAAATAAGTTCTATTCATAGTTTTCTATAGCTAAGTAAATTAATATGATTTTACATAAATTATGTTCATCATGACAAGTAAATTACAAATGAATCCCGAATTTCTACCTTTAGGCTTCATTTGGGGCAACTTTTTTTTCTGCTTTCTAAAACAATTTTCTATTACATAAATTTTTTGAACTAGAAATTTTTATACTAAAAAACTGTTTTAAAAAGCTGTAAAAAGACCGCCTCAAACGAAACCTTAATCTTCCCCCTCTATCATTTCCTTCAAGAAGAGGATAGAGTTGAAAAGCAGTTAATCATCTTCAACACGTATCAACAATTTTCCCATGCTTTGGGAACTCTTCTTCCCCACACTTGTGACCAACTAATGGAATTATCTTCTAAAATAAATGACAATTAATTTTATATATTCAAAAAATTAATTATTTTTTAATTATATATAATAATATATTAAATATCTCAAGGAGCATAATAAATTTCTATTTTTTTATTTTTATAAAAATTGAAATATTTAATATAGATTAAATAAATTTAGATGGCTTGAAATTTTTTTTTTTCAGAAAATAAAAAAATTATTTATTTATTCTTTGTTACTTGGTTACAGTGCTCACTTGGCCTGAGCACTCGAAGAAGTCACGCAAGAGGAAGAGAACGCGTTGATTTTGAACTTATCTGCATAGTTATAATCCAATTAAAATTTAATTAATTTATTGATAATAATATAATATACTATAAATAAAATAAATAATATAAAATTACATTTATGGCTTTTTTTAATTAAAATTAGAATTTTTTTTGGAACTGTTTCTTAACAGACTTATCTTTCCGGCAAGCAATTATAATTTCATTTGTCTATTACTTTCTTCAATTGTATTGTTAAAAATTAATAACAAAAAATAAAAATTCTAGTTTAATAAAAGTTACAATCATTCCAAATAAACATTTATATTCATTTGAAACAGTTACATACTATTTTTTCAAAACAACTTTTTAATATAAAAAATTTATTAATAATAAAATTTTGTACTTTAAAATTGATTTAAAAAATAATAAAGAAGCTATCCAAACGAAGCTTTGCTAACTTTATTTTGAAAAATTAAGGTTTAAAAGCTGAAGCAAAATATGATTGAGGATTATCCCCATAATTGTAAATGCCCGCCCAATCGCCTTATAAGATCCGACCCGCCCAATCGCCTTATAAGATATTTATAAGAAATACCTCACGTCACCAATCCACACATTCCATCTCACTGACACCTGGCAGCCTCAAAGCAAATAAGCCAATAGCTATCAACCACGTAGGATAGTCAAATTTTTTGGTCCAACTCCTTAGAAGGCCAACCCAAGGAAGCCTGGCTTCAACTTAGATTGATCTATGATCTCTCTATCTATGAACCCCCACTCCATACATTCCTTTTGCTAAGTAAACTCTATTGCTTTGCGCCTAAGAGAGTGAGATGACAAGCATTCTCTTGCTTTGAAGCTACTTCAATTTCTCCTTATATATACATCATCAACTACATCATATGAATATCATCAAAATTTTTTAAAAAATATAGGTCAAAATTAAAGTAAAAAAAAATGTTCGCCTTTTCCTCTTCGCCACTACAAATGTCGTTCTTACTTGCAGCCATTTTAACCTCATTACTTACTGTAACAGTTTCAAGCATCGATGGTATCGGCACAACTGATATCAATTATTCTTCTATCCAACGTGATCATCAGAGGTATTCATTTAGTATGTGTTTCTAATAATTATTCATCGTATTAGAGTTGTGTACGTGTTTTTACTATTTTTGCTTGATTTTCTGGTAGGGGGTATGAGTTAGAGATGGTTAAGACGAAGGGGAATCAATTCGTGGTAGGAGGGAAGCCTTTTTATGTGAATGGGTTCAATACCTATTGGCTCATGATTCTTGCGGTCGATCCTTTGACGAGGGTGAAGGTCACAGAGACGTTTAAGCAAGCTTCTGCAATTGGTCTTACTGTCTGTCGGACTTGGGCCTTCAATGATGGCGGATGGAGGGCGTTACAGAAAGCTCCTTTTGTTTACGATGAAAACGTCTTTCAGGTATAGTATCACGTTCTATATATGTTCATTCGTATATAAACATATTTTTTTATAAATTTAAGACTATGAAGAACATACATGAATGCATGAATGCCATGCATCCATATGATAACAATGATCATTTTATTTACTATAATGTATTTTTTAATAATTGGATCTAATTAAATATTGCATCAAGCAAGAAATAAAATATTGTTTCATTAGATACAAATGTTCCATAACTTTTATTATATTTATTTCTATCAAATAACATTTGTCAAATTGTTTTTAGATAAATTATTACCAAATTAAAGCCTCATTTAACAGCATATTTAATAATGAGCATATCCATGTGAATATACACTTATTAAAAATATAAAAAAATTAAATAGAACAACTAAAACTCACTAATCTTTCTTCATTAATTATGCATTATAATTATGGATTAATCATAATGATTTCTTCTGTGAATATTTAATTATTTTTTCTTTTCTTAATCACTTTTTCAGGCACTTGATTTTGTGATTAGTGAGGCAAAGAAGAATAATATTAGGCTGATACTGTCATTAACAAATAGTATGGAAGGATATGGTGGAAAGGCTCAGTATGTGAAGTGGGGAAAAGCTGCAGGTTTGAATCTTACTTCTGATGATGACTTCTACACTAATCCCATTGTGAAGGGCTACTACAAAGCTTATGTGAAGGTAAGATCATCTTCTTTAATTATATTTTAATGGTATAATATATTTATTTTACATAAAATTTTCTTCATTTGAACAAAAATAATTTTTTTATTTGAACTTTTAATCAAAATAATTCCTATTATTACAAATTAAACAATCTCTTTTAGTTTGCAAATTACCATTTTACTAGTTTAATTATAAAAAAGTCGTATAATAATTATCTTCATGAAAATCATAATGCCTTTTTTTTTGGGCAGCTAATTGTAATGTGTATGAATTAGGCCGGGAGTCAATGAGTCGAGCCGGGTTTTAGTTACTCCTATTTTGAGCTTGAAGTTCGTTAAGCTCAAGCTTAATTCTATGAGTTCGAGTTAGCTCACGAGCCGACTTCACTTATTAGAGTAAATGATAATGATTCAAGCAATTATTATAATAAAATGTTAAAATTAGATGAAAATTTATACGAGAAATAATAAATAATCACTTGATATAAAAAATGAGATATAATTTTTGAATATTTTTAATAACTTAATGTTTAAACATATGAATTCTAATACATTTTAAGTGTGTTTTATATTAATATTTTTTAAACGAGCAGACTTGCTAGCCAACAAAGTTGAATTGAAGCTAGTTCAAGCTTGATTCAGTAGCTGATCGAGCTAGCTGAACTTGAGCTAGCTCACAAACCAGGTTGATGTAAAACTTTACCTTTCTTATATGTAGCTTCACAATAGCCACATTTTATGTAGGGCCATAAATTCATGATTTGAAGTTTTGGATAAGGTTTTGATTAATCATAAATGAAACCTTATCTTCGCCAATAATATTATGGCACATTTCATTAATTTGATGTGTGGCATTTAAGGATTATGTGAATTTAAATAGTTTTATCATTAATTTTTTTGTAATATATATTTCTAGCAAATATGGTGCCTTTTAGGCTTCGTTGGGGACGACTTTCTTTTTGTTTCTTAAAGCTATTTTAATAAGCAATAAGAAAGCTATCCCAAACAAAGCTTTAGTTGAGAATTTTAACTTGTTGCCTCACCTCATATTTAAGCACATTAAGGGCATCTCCAACCGAACGGCAAACACTTGTTTGCCGTTCTTGCTTTGCTCCAATCGATCGCCATTTTTGACGCCATTTGATCGTGGATGAACAGTGCGACGCCAATATTGGCGTTGCACTGTTCATCTGCGCCATTTTTTCTCTCTCTACCGAACAGGTTGAGAAGAAAGGCGCGAAAGAAAACGAACGTTTTTAGCGGCAAAATGGTGTTGAATTGGAGATGAAACACGGCATTTTTTGATTTCCCTGCAAAATGCAGTGAAAAATGAGATTCTCGGTTGGAGATGCCCTAACCCACTAATTTTTAATAAATTACACTTTGATGCGTATCTCACCCCCCAAAAAAATTATGATTTTATTTGGGCCAGTTTAAACTTTTTATTTTTACTTAATGTCTCAGCTATAATTTAAAAAATACTTATTCATACTCAAATATTTGAAGTAAAAAAAAAAAAAAAAGATAAAAAAATCTATCTTCTGAAGGTACATTATTTTTTATTAACTAATTTTCTTACCAAGAAATCAATCAAAAAAACTCTTTCAAATAAAGGCTATATCAATTTGCATTCAGATTATTTTTTTTTACTAAAGATTCATTAAGAGAAAATGAAGACTTTTATTTTCATGAAATTAAAAATTTTTAAAGAAAAAATTAAGAAGAGTGATGAAGTTTAAATTCATGTTAGAATCTAACTACAATAATAAATCTTATTATTTAAAAAAAAAATGATATTTGATTAGAATGACATTTTCACCTTCAAATGATAAGAATAATTTTTTGCCTTTTTATTTCTTACAACAACAATAACATCAAGCTTTTATTTATGAAGCATTTTTTCTCCATTTTCTTCTATTTAGAGTTAAATTCTCATTTAAATCTAATAAGAAAATAATTTCTAATATTTTCTAACCAAGTCTTTTTAGATCTATCTGTACCTTTCCTAATATAAGCGGGATCTAATACATCTACTCTCCCAACTGAGTCATGGAAAGGCCGCCATTTTATGCACCCAAACCAAACTAAGACAATTGATTCTAGCTATACTTATCTGTCGTTGGAGCTACTCCAACTTTTTCACACATATACTCGTTTAGTATTTTGTTTCTAAGGCTTCGTTTGACTCTGTTTATTAAAAAAAATTGCTTTAAGAAGCAGTAAAAAAATCCTCCCATATGAAGCCTAATTGTAAAACTACTTATTCATCTGTATATCTTCATTTCTACAAAACTTAACTTAATTTTATGCTTCTCTTTTTTGACCAACATTATAACATATTTATTTCTCAAGAAATGAATATTTAAAGCAATTTTAGAGAGCACCATATTAAAACCATTTATTTTGTAATCTATAATTTTAATTAGAACTATAATATAAATTCAAAATAAATTATAATGTTAGGTTTCTTGTAGCTTTGTTCTTTCTAGAGGGCAAAAGGGTAAGTTTAAATTGGCACGTTAGGCAGCTTTTTTCAAGGCTTTATTATTTTTAGTCAACCTGTTGAAATTATATTTGACTATTATTTTTAAGCAATTTATCTAATAAAAATCAACTTCTTACAATCACATACGCTAAGATAATTTTTAAGAAATTTTTATAGTTCAAATTTTTATTCATAATAATTTTTAAAAAATTTATTTTTCTACAATAATTCAATATATAGTTCTTTCCATAAAAAAGGTTTGTAGGAAACTCGGCGTACTTATTATTTTTTAAAATAATTTTTTAGTATAAAAATTTTAATTTTGTACTAAAAAACTGCTTTAAGAAATAGTAAGAAAGTCATCCCAAACTAAGCTTAATTTAGACTTTAATTGGGATAGCTTTAAACTACTATTTTCTTTTTACTTATTTTCGACATTTTTTTTACTAAAAAAAGTACCTTTACAAAATAATAAGAAAGGTTTCCTATATTGAATTTGTTTGCATGACCAGACGGTTCTCAATAGAGTCAACACCTTCACCAACATCACATACAAAGAAGACCCAACAATTTTTGCATGGGAACTGATCAATGAACCTCGCTGCCTTTCTGATCCTTCAGGCAACAAGCTACAGGTGACTATTTTTAGCTAGCTCCTTATAAGCTTTAGCTTCCATTAAACTACTTACTATATTCAACTATTGATGATCAACATGAACAAATTTCAGTCATGGATAGAAGAAATGGCATTTCATGTAAAATCGATCGACCCGAAGCACCTGCTCGAGATCGGGCTCGAAGGATTCTATGGAAACTCGACTCCGGATCGCTTTCAGTTCAATCCCGATAGCTACTCCGGTCAAGTCGGCACCGATTTCATTAGGAACCATCAAGCCATGGGCATTGATTTTGCCACAACCCACCTTTATCCAGATGCTTGGTAGATATCTGATAAATGTGATCATATTTGTATGACAATGAATAATTCTGATAACTTTGGTACTCTTATTGATAATGCAGGCTATCGAATTCGAACCCTGAAGATCACCTTGAGTTCGCCAAATCCTGGATGCAAAGCCACATTGATGATGCAGAGAATGTGCTTGGAATGCCGGTCGTGTTCGCCGAATTCGGAATGTCGGCGAAAGACAAGAACTTCAGTGTGAGCTCAAGAAATCAGTTCATTGATATGGTTTATAAGACCATTCTGAACTCTACAAGGAGAGGAGGAGGTGCAGGAGGTTGCCTTCTGTGGCAGATTTTCCCAGAAGGAACTGATTTTATGGATGATGGCTATGCAGTCGTGCTTAAAACATCTAAATCCACAGAAAAAATCCTATCTTTGCAGTCAAAGAAATTAAAGAAGTTCAATTCAAAGTGTTCATGGAGGTGCAATTGGACTTGCAGAAAGAATTAGTCTTCTCAGCATAATCAACTCTGATAAAATTATTTGAATGTATAGTTAATTATTGATTGATTGCATTAATGAATCAAATCTGTACAGATTTGTAAATATTACATCATACCTGTAAAAATATATACAAATAAACTTTTATGTAAAATGTTGTATTACATGGATTCTGCATGACTGTAATGGTTTAAATAAAATGTCATTATCATTCACTGTTGATTGAAGTATTGTTCTTGCACTACCAAATAAAAGTTTTTTTTTTCTTTTATAGAAATCCTTCTTTTCTCATCGGTTTAGACTGCTACTATTTGTTGCGGTTTTAATAACTGCAAATAGCACCGGTTTTGACCATTGCCAAAAAATTTTCTCCTCTTATACGTGACCCACCGCATTCGACTTGCTCTAATTCTTCCTCTTCTTCGTTTCGTGCATTCCCTGCCTTGGATCGAAGAGTTTCTTTCGTGCTGTGCCCACTACAGGAAAATCTGTTATTACCGGCGGACAGAATCCGCCGGAACTAATGTAAAATCCGACGGAACCGTTCGTTTCCGGCGCATGTTCCGGCGCAAATCTCTCCGCCGGTTTTGGGTGCGTCGATAATTTTTTTAGGCGCCTATGATTCATGCATTCCGTGCCTTCGATCGGACGATTAAAGTTCTTTTGAAGCCCTCATTTGCTCGCTCATCCCGGCCGGTCGTGTGCTTAATTCTACTTCTTCTTCTCCTTCGCCGGTTTGTGTTCCATTCCTATTCTTCTATAGCTTTGTGGATTCATTTCTATGCTTGTGCTCTTTCCATTCCTAGAGTACTAACCTAACCATATATATGCTCATCTATGTTGGTCATCTCAAATGACTATCAAATCATAGTAATTAGGGCTTTGTGATCTCAATATTTTGCATAAGAGTTGTCGTCTGAACTGAAGATCTAATACTTGAATTTCTGTCCTAAAAGATAAAATAGAATAAATAGAATATTGCAAAAGAACTGATTTTTTTCAAAGAAAGAAGATCTCTTTAATTTTTAACAGTGTTGTTTTGTCTGTAGCTGAAGCAGATAAGGCTTTCAAGAGAATCTGTAACATCTACCTTAAAAATCTGCCATTCTGTCGTTATCTTACCGATGAGGATGGAGTTGAAAAGCAGCTTATCATCTGCAACACGTATAAGCAATTTTTGATGCGTTAAGGCCTCTATTTCTCGACAACTGTTTTCAGTTTTTAGAATAATTCTTGTAAGAAATTAGCATCAAAATCGTACAAGAAAAAATCAGCCATTATTTTCATTTTCATTAAATTCATTACAAGCAAGCGAGATGCATATAAATATATGAATTTATTAGTTTATTTTTAGATAAAATATGTCATTATTTTCGTTAAAATAAGTAAATTATTCATTTTTTTCATAGTTACCGTAGAAGGAAGAAGAAGAACAAAAGAGAGAATGGGTACTGTATGCATGCAGCTGAGATTTTGAACTTATCTGCACGTGGTACCGAGCGAAGCAGTGACATGACACATTCTGATTGATCTCCATATAGCGCTCGGTGTCCGCATAGAATAATTAATCCAAAGATGAACCCAAAATCATCCACAATACGTATCAAATTTGAAGGGTATTATTCGCATTTAATAAGTGTGGTTCAGGATTTCATGGGTAAATTTTCAATAATTTTAGTTCCTCTTCACTTTATAAAAAAAAAAATTTAATAAAAAAAAAAAAAAAAAAAAAAAAAAAAAAAAATCATTACACATACCATCACATATAAAATTGATGCACGCCATTAACACCAAAGTTTATATATGTTGACTTTGTCGTCTACGATCACTCAAAACGTCAATATAATGTAGCTAAGTATCAATTTTTTTTTAAAAGTTGGCAAAGTCGGCTATTTTGTTGCTGACTTAGATTTGTTGAGTCAACTATAATAGTAGCAAGTCGCTTGGTAAGTGGGCGGCTTGCAACAATCATAGATGATGCAACTTCTTTTAGAATTTTCTGCATTTAAATTTCTTTTTTGATACTTAATTACAATATCTACTTTAAAAATTTGTCACATATAAAATTGTTGCACATCATTAAAACTAAAGTTTTCGTTAACTTTGTCGTCTACAAATGCTTAGAAAGTTGATGTATGCTAGCGATACCAACTCTGATTCTTGATTTTAACTCAAAATATATACTAAACCTTAGTTTTTAATCTCATCTCTTCAAAGGAGAACAATCACCAAAGTTTCTATTCTCCTCCATAAAATTTTAGCTATTGCTTTAATTGAAAGGTGAATTAAAAACTGAAGCAATTTTTTCTCACTATCTCAATACTGAATATCCTTATAGAAAGGATGGGGGATGGCTAATGGGTAATAGCTTCTTAAAACAACCTTAGTATACAAAAATTAAAATTTTTATACTAGAAATCTGCTTTAAGAAGCAAGATATACTAAATTTTTTTTAAGAAGTAATAAAAAAGTCATCCCAAACGAAACCTTCGTCCTCTTATTAAAAAGTTTGTGTTTATTAAGTAAGAAAATTGAATAAGAATAGATATTTTGAGCTCAATTTTTAGTCGAGTGGAATATAAATAGATTCTTTTTATTGTTTGTGGCTCATTATTGTCTTGAAAAAAACAAATAAATAAATAGTTAAAATCATATTGTTTAGATTTACTAATTGATTAGTAGATAAGTTGATTGATTCTATTATGTTCCGTTCAAATTCTAATGAGCCGAATACAAATTTTTTATTCATAAATTAATATTCAATATTTTTTAATGAGCCTAAAAATATAATTAATCCATAATCTTTAATTAAAAAAACTTTTAGCCATAACAATAATTAACTCTCTATTAAAAATGTGATTAAACATTCTAAAAATGCACTAAAATCTTTTTATTTGCACTTTTTACTGAAAAAGTGGAAATGAACATTATAATATTTAGTCACAATATTAAAAAAAAAGAAGATTTTAGCTAAAAATATCAAAGTTTTTGAGTTTTAGTTAGTAAGATTTAAACAAAAATAAGAGCATGTTAGAGAGAAATTATGGTTTAAAGGAGGTCTATAAGTGATTAAGTGCACTCAATGAAAAAATTTATATTCATTCTTATATATAAGACTTATTTATGTTCGTTTATTTATATAATTCAACAAATTTAAACAAATATTAAAATGCTCTTCATGTAAATGAGCAAGTTTGAACAATGAGCTATTTATTCATTTATATTCATGAATATGATAATTTGTCATTTAACAAATAATTCACTAAAACTTTAATAAATGCTCATTTAATAATAATTTAGGCTTCATTTGAGATAGTTTTTTTATTACTTTTTAAAACAGCTTTATAATATCAAAATTTTAATTTAAAATTTTTTGTTCAAAAAAATTACTTTAAATGTTAGAGAGAAATTATGTTTTAAAGGAGACCTATAAGTGATTAAGTGCACTCAATGAAAAAGTTTATATTCATTCTTATATATATATAAGACTTATTTATGTTCATTTATTTATATAATTCAACAAATTTAAACAAATATTAAAATGCACTTCATGTAAATGAGCAAGTTTGAATAATGAGCTATTTATTCATTTATATTCATGAATATAATAATTTTTCTTTTTTCATTTAACAAATAATTCATTAAAATTTTAATAAATGCTCATTTAATAATAATTTAGGCTTCATTTGAAATAGCTTTCTTATTGCTTTTTAAAATAGCTTTATAATATCAAAATTTTAATTTAAAATTTTTTGTTCAAAAAAATTACTTTAAAAAGCTATAAAAATATCGTCCCAACGAAGTCTTAATTGCTTATTTGATAACTTATTCTATATTCTTGAATCATTTTGTTTAATCATTTGCATATTAAAAATTATTTATATTATCAGAGGTATATATGTTATAAAAACATCAAATCAATAGCTTAATATATAACTAGATTTAATTATTTTCTTCTTAAAATAAAAAATTCATCAAATAACTTAAAATAATAAACACTTTTAAATTAAAATCCATAAATTCAAATATTTATACTGATTAAGCTGTATACTTAAACTATCAACATCAGATATATAATTAATTAGACTTCATTACAACTAAAAACTAAACTTGAAAAAAAAAAATTCAGATCACGTTCCAGATCGATCAGAATCAGGGGCAAAACCAGCCTTTCTTTTGATCAGAGAAACAAAAATATGATTGGAATGCATGATTTTATATATGAAATAGAAAATAAAATCTTTTCTTAGAATTTGAGCAACTGCATTTACTGAAAATCTAAGAGCAAAATAGTTAAAATGCTTATTTTTCTAAGGAAAAAAAAAAACTTCAGAGTGAGCAATTGCCCACACTGAACTCTTCAAGATTCCACCACTGATTAGAACTTAATAAAAAAAGAGTTTTAATTAGATAATACTCAGCTCAACTCGATTCATTTATCACCCTATCAAATGCTCTAAATCTAATAATCCAAAAAAGTTATTGTCCTCTCATTTCAATCTAATCGGATCAAATCAACCCAATCCAAACTTACGAAGAACAAACACTAATCCTCCCCCCATAACGATAAGATCAAGTCATATCAGCTGAATCTTGCATGGCCACCTCCACTTCCTCAAACCAAATAAACCAATAAAAACTAGCCAGGTCCGATGGTCAAATTCTCTGGTCTAACTTGCATGTACGTACCTTCTCCTAATAGGCCAACCAAAGACTCTTCCCGTTAGTGTGATATCTATCTATATGGCTCTATTCTTTTGGCTTAGTCTCTTCATGTCAACACTTCGCACGTAAGAGAGAGGTAACCACAAGCTTCCTCTTGCTTCCAAGCGACGGCAATATAAGCTTTCTACCATGGACTTCTCAGCTCCTTATATATATATAGCTCAAACAATCTCACATGAACACACAATCAAACTCTTTAAAAATATATAAAGCTCAAAGCAAACAAAAATACAATGTTCTCCTTCTTCTCTTCACCTCTTCAACAATTCTTCTTGATTGTAGCCATTTTAGCTTCATTACTTACTACAATCAGTACTGCAAATATCGGCTATGTTGAAACCAATCGTAGTTGGTATATATATGTATTCATTATACTACAAGAAAGCATGCTGTTAACGGCGGACAGAATCCGCTAGTTATTTCCGGCGAAATACCGGCGAAAACTATTCCAACGGCAATTCCGGCAATATTGGCCGGGAATTCTGCCGGTAATTTAGCGGCAGCATATGCGCCGGAAACCCTTAAAATACCGGCGAAAAGCCGGCGGAATATGCGCCGGTGTTTCAAAGGCGAAATTTGCACCGGACATTTCACCGTTAAGTTACCAGCGGATATTCCGCGGTTTTACCGACGTAAATATGTTTGTTGGAACGTTCGACGATAATGATAGATTTTCCTGTAGTGTTCTTTGTTCATTTTGCTTTGTTCTTGATCATAATAGGGCAATATGTGTCTTCCAGGAGGCAAGAACAGGTTGATGAAGTGAGGATGGAGATGGTTGAGAGGATTGGAAATCATTTTGAAGAAGGAGGGAGACCTTTCTACGTGAATGGTTTTAATACCTACTGGCTTATGGCTCTTGCAGCTGATCCTTCGACGAGGGGGAAGGTGACAGAGACATTTGCAGATGCGTCGTCGGCTGGTCTCACAGTTGGCCGGACTTGGGCCTTCAGTGATGGCGGCCAGGGGGCGCTGCAGAAATCTCCTTCTGTTTATGATGAAAATGTCTTCAAGGTATTTCATATATCAGGCTATATATATATATAGCTCTTATGAACTCGAGATCATAAAGAACTTTCATGCAGAGCAATAATATGTGACAATAATGATGATTTTATTCTATATATAAACATAATTTTAATAATTGAGTCTAATGTTTTTTTTGAAATGATGGAAATTGAGATCCAACAAGGATTCAATCGCAATAATATAAATATTATATATTAAATTTAAGGGGGGGTATTTACATAAATATATATCACTTTATATCATGACATTTACATATCTAACACTCAAAATTTTAATATTTCTAATCCATACCACCTTGTAAGTTTTAATATCAAATATGACACTCATATATTTCTTTCCTACCACCCATACGGTCTTATAAATTTTAATATTTCATTCTTTGCACCCATATATATTTAATCTACAGGTGATATGTATGAAATATTAAAATTTTGGGTGTTAGATATGTAAATATTATGATATAAAATGGTATGCACGTAAATCTTCCTAAATTTAATTAAAATTATTTAAATGATGAAAATTTTCTAATAATAATAATAAATAAGAAATAATTTGCATATATATATATATAAATAAATTCTTATGAAACAATTGAGATTCTATGCAAATCGAACTTTTTAATCTGATTGAATCAATTTGAGGACCGGTTCAAAGTCTTAAGTAGTTTATGTTCAGTCCAATTTTCACAATCAAGATTGAATCATTAAATTGCATCAAACAAGAAATATGTTATTGTTTTATTTGATATAAGTAACATTGTCTCATTAAAAAAGAAAAATTTGAGTTTGAGCTACAAGAAATGTTTGTTGAATTTTTATTAGATTTATTTCTATCAAAAAGCTCAACCATTTGTCAAAGTTTTCTTTGATAAGTATGGCATCCAAAGTGAAACAAGTGCATTAAATTAATATTCTATTGATTAATAGTAAGGCTACATGCTCTCTTATATTGGAAAAATTATTCTGTGCGGTGTTCAGAAACGTTCGGAGGCAAATCCGAACGTGTCACGCATTGGGTGATGTGGTGTGTTCGGATTGACCTCCAGACGTGTTCAGACACTGCACAGAATAATCTCTCCTTACATTTGTTATTATCTTAAGTTGAAAATAAATTTTTATCAAAATGTAAAATTTTATATTTTTTATTAAAGTTTTATTTAGAAATATTGAGTGTTTGTGCATAAAGTAAATTATATGTTTAATTGACATAAAGTTATTGTGATATTAATATGAATGATTATAATGATAATATGATATATTATTCATAAAAATATATATTTAATTAATATAAAGAATTTTTTTTTATTAAATAGAACAATTAAATTTCATGAAATATTTTTTTCCTAGAAATTCAACTAAAGTACTATATGTCAGTCTAAGCATGTATTTTACATGCAATTTTTGTAAATAATTTATGTATTAATTTTGTATATCATAATTATTATATGAATATAATGATTTCTTATTAAAGGACTTAGTTGTTTTCTATTTTGTTTTATAACTTTTTTAGGCACTTGATTTTGTGGTTAGTGAGGCAAAGAGGCATAATATTAGGTTAATACTGTCATTAACAAATAATTGGAAAGATTATGGTGGAAAGGCTCAGTATGTGAAGTGGGGAATAGCTGCAGGCTTGAAGCTTAGTTCTGATGATGATTTCTTTAGTGATCCCACTGTGAAAGGCTACTACAAAGCTCATATCAAGGCAAGCTAAGTAATTATTATTTTTTTGTTTATTTATAGATATAAAGGAT
Source organism: Dendrobium catenatum (assembly GCF_001605985.2). Classification (NCBI taxonomy): domain Eukaryota; kingdom Viridiplantae; phylum Streptophyta; class Magnoliopsida; order Asparagales; family Orchidaceae; genus Dendrobium; species Dendrobium catenatum. The sequence goes on from NW_021319320.1 coordinate 287,378, forward strand.
TAAAATGGTCTCCAAACTATTTACGAATGATAAAAAATGATCTTCTACTATTTAAAAGTCTTATTTTAGTCCAGTGACTGCTCAAATAAAGGCTGAGGTTTCGTTTGGGACGGCTATCATGCTACTTCTTAAAGCAGCTTTTTAGTACAAAAATTTTATTTTATTTACTAAAAAACTACTTTAAGAAGCAATAAAAAATTCGTCCCAAATGAAGCCTATGACTTTGTTTGGGACGGCTTTCTTACTGCTTCTTAAAACAGTTTTTAGTAAAAAAAATTAATTTTTTACTAGAAAGCTGCTTTAAAAAGCATATTTTTGTGCTAAAAACTGCTTTAAGAAACAGTAAGAAAGCCGCCCAAACAAAACCTAAATGACTTCACAAAGTAACTAATTTGGTCATTATTTAAAGAATTAATAGATCAAATTAATACTTTTATATAGTTAGAGACTATTTTAATCCTTCAAAAAAGTTACGGGACTAAATCATTCGTTTCTCTTTATTTATATTTCCATGGCATGATAAATTGTATCTAATATCTAAATTTTGATAATTATTTATATAATATTTCAGTATTTTAATCATGTTAAAATACATGCATGAAAAAAATTTGATATATAGCTCCTATAAAATCATAAATTGATAAATATGTAAAATTCATAAATTTTTTGGGTGATCAGACGGTTCTCAATAGAGTAAATACCTTCACAAACATCCCATACAAAGAAGACCCAACAATCTTTGCATGGGAATTAATGAATGAACCTCGTTGCCAAGCTGATCCATCAGGCAACAAGCTACAGGTAACTATTTCTTCTAATCTAATCAACTACTGAACCATCATCAGCTAGCTATTGATTGTGAATGAATTTGTAGTCATGGATAGAAGAAATGGCACTCTATGTAAAATCGATTGACCCGAAGCACCTACTTGAGATTGGGCTCGAGGGCTTCTATGGACCCTCGACGCCTAATCTTCTTCAGTTCAATCCCAACACCGTCGCCAGTCAAGTCGGCACCGACTTCGTCAGGAACCATCGAGCTCCAGGCATTGACTTTGCCACAGCCCACATCTATCCAGACACATGGTAAGTGTCAATATTTGACACCACCTGAAAATCCGACTCGAATCCGACCCAAAAATTTCAAGTTATAGTCAACCTGAACCCGAAACGGGTCAGGTTTGGGTTCAACAATTCAACCAGTTTCAAAAATCGGTTTGGATTCGGGTTGACCCTTTGACCCATTTTGACCCGAAAACCTGATTTGACCCAGCAACCCGAGATTGTCCCATTTTTTACTCGAAAAGCGGAGATTGACCCCATTTTTTGACCTGAAAACTGCTAGTTTTTTGATGGCACCGGGTTATTCGGGTCATGTCGGGTTGATCTAGACCCGAAGCGGGTCGGGTTCGGGTCCGAAAAACCGGCCCATTTGCAAAAAAATGGGTTGGGTTCGGGTTGACCTGAATAGTGTCGGGTTAGTATCGTGTTCGACTAGAACCCGACCCGTGACCCAAAATTTGCACCCCCTACAATTAACCAATTTCTAGCCAGCTAGCTAGCCAGCTGACCATCCTAACTGTGCTACAATGATGCAGGGTATCGAGTTCGATCCCGAGCAATCACCTTCCATTCACAAACTCCTGGATGCAGAGCCACATTGATGATGCAGGGAATGTGCTCGGAAAGCCGGTATTGTTCGCCGAGTTCGGCGAATCGACAAAAGACAGTAACTTCAGTGTTGGTTTCAGAGATCAGTTCATTAGTACAGTTTATACCAACATTCTGAACTCCATAAGGAGAGGAGGGAGTGCTGCAGGTGGCCTTCTATGGCAGCTCTTCCCTGAAGGGACTGATTACATGGATGATGGTTATGCAGTTGTGCTTGCAAGATCAAAATCTACATCAAGTATTATTTCTCTGCAGTCAAGGAGATTGCAGATGTTCAACTCCAGATGTTCATGGAGGCGCAAATTGATTTGCAGAAGGAATTAGAGCACTGAGGATGTTAATATATATTTGGATGGATAGCTATTGAGTATGTACTGAATCCATATATATGTAAATGTATGATTGAAAATGTTATGTGAATGTTAGATTATGTGGAATACACATATGTTTTCTATGTTGTGCTTGTATAGGGATTTTGTTCTAATAAAACTTATATATTGAAGTGATTCGGCTTATTTAAGGCTTTGTTTGAGACGACTTTCTTACAGCATCTTAAAATAACTTTTTAGTATAAAAATTTAATTTTTTGTATTAGAAAACAGCTTTAAGAAGTAGTAAAAAAAGAGTCCCAAATGGAGCCTAAGTTTAGGTTCATGTTTGCACAGAGGTCGAATAATCTTATAAACATCAAAATTAAAGAGTATATGAAACCGGGGCCCAACTTTTTAGTTTTTTTTTTTTTTTTTTGAATTAAAAAATTTGTACTAGAAAACTGTTTTAAGAACACTGTCCCAAACAAAACCTAAATTACAAGCCTAAGCATACATTGTAATTATATTTGCAAATTAATACAATTTTTTTGGAACTAAATTTTTTTATGAAATGTAAACATAAACATTTGAGTAATCAACCATAAAAATAAAATTATAACTTATTCAAAGATTTTGATGCCCATAAAAAGAGATAAAGACAAAAAATACCTAAATTTTTGCAATTTAAAACTTTTATTTAAATAGGTTACAAAAAGATTTCTTAAGCAACAAATATTTTGATGATATATTAAAAAATTATTGCATAAAGAAATGACTTACTCTAAACTTATGTAGTTATCTTTGCTATGTCTATAAATGAATCACACATAGAATATAAACATAAGATTGAAATATGAATAAAGTTTTATTAAATCAAATTCTCTACTAGTATTCCTCAAATTATCCATCTATAGGCTAATTATATTGCTAAATAAGTTATATAGTTGCCCATTTAAAAAAAAGCCCAACATTCAAGTTTAAACAAATCTAAAGCCCATGGGCTTATTCAAATTTAACCGCATTTCCATTTATTCTTTATCCAATCATAAATCTCTCCCAATGCATAATAATTTTTATGAGAATTTTTTTAATAAGTTCTTTTTTATTAAAAAAAAAATGTTTTGCTTTACATTTTTAAATAATATTTTTATTTTAGGTGTCCAATGGCCGGATTTTCTCCAATTTTTTATTACCAAATTCAGTCATCAAATAAATATTAATGACAAGATTAAAATCTGTCCAAATTAAAATATAATTAAATAGGCTATGCTTTACATTTTTAAATAATATTTTTATTTTAGGTGTCCAATGGATTTTCTCCAATTTTTTATTACCAAATTCAGTCATCAAATAAATATTAATGACAACATTAAAATCTGTCCAAATTAAAATATAATTAAATAGGCTAAATTTGATAATTAATTTGTAAGGTATAATTAAATATTATAGTAATTGTAGATAATTAATTATCAAATTTACTTGTTCCAAAAGGTTTTTTATTTTTCAACAATGTGTTGTATTTCTTTGGGTTTTTTTTAGTATGAGTATTCTTTGAATATTATCTCATGGCATTGAATTAGTCAGACATATTAATTATAGAGAAATAATAATTATATTATTTGTATATCACAACATGCCAATAGACTTAGGCTTCATCTGGGATAGATTTTTTATTACTTCTTAAAGCTGCCTTTTAGTAAAAAAATTAAAATTTTTATACAAAAATTTTACTTTAAGAAACAGTAAAAAAGCCGTCCCAAATGAAGCTTCAAGCTCAATCTTCCTTTGAGGCGAGGAAGGTTAAAGGTGTATACAAAAATCAAAATTTTTATACAAAAAAATTGTTTTAAGAAACAATAAAAAAGCCGTAAGCTCAATATTCCTTTGAGGCGAGGAAGGTTATAGGTGTAGTCTTTGAAGGCTAAGTTGCACTCTTGAAGGATTAATGATCACTCATCACTCGATGGGTCTACAGTTGCCCCTCGTCACTCGTTGGGTGATAGGACTACATTCGACCATTGCTAGTTCATGTGTATTTTTATATTTTCCTAACTACATACTTTTTGAACAACAAGTCCTATGTAAATTAAATAATATTTACATATATATTACTTTTTTCTTTAGCCACATAACTCTATAAATAAAAGATCATGCGACAATTTCAAAATAAAAGGAAATCATTTGGGAGTATTTGAATTCAATAACACAATCCTTATAATCTTTCTCTTCCTCACTCTATCCTTGTTTTTCTCCTTTTCTCTCTATCTACTGTTATGTTATATTGTGATACTTGTAAGTCTTAGAGGTAACGTCCAAGTAGAAGTGCACTATCAAAAAATAGGGCTATAGCAGCACAATTTTTTACTTTTCCAGACGATTATAATCGTTACATTTTACTTTGCAACGATTCTAAAGTCGTTACATTCCTACTGTGATTGTAATGCGCTGCAACGGCATTCAACAGCAGTTTCAAGACCTGTGGGGTAGATTAAAGAATGTGCTAGTTAGCAGTTGTTATAACTGATGCTAATTTTCAGATTTGCATCGGCTATAACTACCACAAAAATCAAAGCCTAAAATGATTTTCAGTATTGTGGCGGTTAAAACCGCCACAAATAACCAGAATAAAAAATAAAAAATGAATATCTACTGCAATCTCATGTGGTGTAATCAAGTCAAGTCGAGCTCGAGTCATCCCTGGCTTGAGCTTCAGCTTTATTCAACGAGTTCGAGCCTGCTCATTTATTATGAAATAGAAAAAAAATAATATTATTTAAGTAATTATTATAACAAAATATTAAAAATAATGATAAATTATAAGAAAAATAATAAACAATTATTTAATATAAAAAGTGAGATATAATTTTTAAATATTTTCAACAAGTTTATACTTAAATCATGAATTTTAATATATTTTAAATATAATTTACATTAATATTTTTTAAATGAATCGGCTTGCGAGCTAACTAGTCGAGTTGGGGTTGGCTTGTTAACTAAAATTAGCTCATAGAGCTCTGTTCACGAAGTATTTATCAAGTCGAACCCGATTTTTTTTTACGAGTGGGCTTGACTCAATTACTCCCAACGTCTAAGTATTATACACGAAAAATTTGGATCCAATAATATTTATAGTATATATTACAATGATTTTCTTAAAATAACAATACCGAATTAAAAAAACAATAATAGATAAACCAACGTTAATTAATGATAATTAACATTGAATTTTAAAAGTAATTAAACTAAAAATTAACATTAAAAATGGATAATTATTTACCCTCCATAAGGCCTCTATTAGTTCCATATCGTTTAGCTTCAACGTTAATTAGTGTTGAAATATTCAACATTTTTTAATTATAGCTTAGAATTTAATTAACATCAATAAAATTTAATTAAGTTTAAGTAGGCTTTGAATAATCAAATAATTTTATGTAGCAATTGATAATTATTTTTTAACTTATTAGGGATTTTTTATGCTAATTACGATTAACGTTGTGTTGTTCTTTGATTATGATAATTTGACCTAGCATTACTAATTAAGTTATTAATTAGCTTTTCATTGTCTGATGATTAACTTATATCTATGTTAATTAAGAAGTAATTAGCATTCTAATTAAAAATTATATGTGGCATGCCATATTTGACCCCAAAAATTTCATCAAATACGGTTAATTAGATAGACAAATCCCATTAATAATCCTCCTTTTAATTTCTCCATCAAATATTATATAAATTTATTTATTAAAATTATCAATTTGCAGAAGTGTTCAAACCTAACAGATGTCAAAAATTTTTTTTTTTTTTTGCAAAACTGTAATTGCAATATCCAAACAAAAACAAGAAATGATGTCGGATGAGTTAAATTTAACAAATACTTCTAATATGAGAAAAAAATTAAATATGTATAGTGAGTTTAATATGCATAATACTTAAATCAATTGTAAGTGTAATGCAAATATAGGTAATAATGAAATTTTACAATTAATTAGGGTATTTGTGAATAAATAAATGTTTGTGTCAATTATATTATAGTATTTCATCATGCAAAATAATATGGTTTAGAATTTTTTTATTCCATCAATAATAGGAGGATACAAACAAATCCAACAAAGAACAAAACAATAATTACAAGACTAAAACGTCAAAGAAGAGGTAACAAACATTAAGTAAGACACAAGCTAGCTGGGCTCAGTTATCGGCAAGAGGCTTTCTGCCAAACTCATAAAAGGATGGCAAGGACCATCCAGAGGAGGAAACAAGCACAACCCACATAGATGAAGCACAACCACACATCCCAAACTAAGGCCACCAATCAAAGTAAGAAGACGCACCACCCGTGGTTGCCAACAAGCCACTTCCGACCAGTTGGTGAGTTAGGATTTAAGATTTAGGGTTTATGGGTTTAGGGCACTAAACTGTAAGGCCATCTCCAACCGAAAAATTCAATTTTCACTCTAAAATGCAATAACTCGTCTCCAATCGAACTCCATTTTCTAACACAAAAAAGATCATTCTTTGTATATTCTTTCTAATACTAAATTTCATAACATAATTTCAATATTGTTGTCGCATTGTTCACCCTCACGCGAATAGCGAGTGTTTTGCCGATTGGATGGAGCAAGCGAGCGACTACAACGAGCGGCTGCAAACGGTATATGGAGTCACTCTAAACCGTAAATCCTGAATTCTAAACCCTAAACTCATTATTGAAAACCCTAAGCCCTAAAACGATAATATGGAGCTAAATAGTAGCATAAAGGATGAGTTCATAGCTCGTAGTCCCTTGCTTGATGCCAGTTTACTTGTTGATTGTTGAGCCTCTTTTGAGTTGAAATTGAGTAGTCTAATTAGCTTAATTTGAACCGACTTGACCTAGCTTGAATTGAATTTTGTAGATATTTGCCTTTAAAATTGATAGAATAATTAACATTTTCAAATGGGGATAGCAAACTTTAAACCTCCTCCCATCATAGTATTATAATTAAGCTCACAATAGCTAATTAATTTATTAATCATGCAAATTAATAAATAATAAAACTTTTAGTAAACTTAATTAATAATAAATTCTTTTTTTAATCCTATATAAATTAATTTTCAAATATTAATTATAATATAAAGTTACTAATTAATTAGCCATTAAAATGATAACTAAGGATGATTATGGTTGAAAATAATTAATACTTATATAGATTACTTACTAATTATACGATTATATTTTGTTTTCTATATAATTTCTTAAGCATCCTACTTTTTCTATTTTTGTAAATACAAATAATTAAGATAATTCAAATAAATATTATTAACTTCAATAAAAAAAAACCGAAAAGGGTCAAAAAGATAAATTAAAAAAATTAAGAAAAAATCAGAAAATTTGCTGTCGGCATTGCACGTTCATAAGATAATGATATTGACGAGCTCAATGCTTCTTAACAAACAAAATTCTTATTGCCATAATTTAACGTCCATTAAACTCTATTAAATATTAGAATTTTCAATCAACCAAACTTCTATTTTTATATCATAAGCTGAAGGTTCAGTCAACGTTGACATCAAATTATTTTAAA